>NW_024346771.1:2987843-3130875 GCF_902729225.1 Pteropus medius
TTATGCCTATAGCACCTAGTCTTCCTAGGTGGTCTACTATCCAAGTACTAACCAGGACCAACCCTGTTTAGCTTCCAAGATTGGATGGGATCGAGCTTGTTCAGGGTAGCATGGCCATAGACTTAAATTTTTTTAAATAATGAACAAATAAGAATTAGTATGGCATACTTCATATATCATAGACCACTTGATTGCTCAAACTATAGTTTGGACAGAAACACAAGACTAAAGACAATCTCACAATATCAAAACAGTTAACCTACAGAGAAAGTACAGATTTTTTCAGAATAATGTTTTAAGATTCATTTAGTTAGATTTTTAAAGATATTTTGGAAGTTTTTTTTTCATCAAACATAATGCATTCTTAACTAAGATGATACATTTTCAAACACTTTATAATTTTTGCTCTCTCTTCTTGTTACCTAAGAAACAAAAAAGATTTGAATATTTGTGTCGGAGACTAGATTTTTGTTTCATAATTCTGTGTCCGTTTCCAATAATTTTTTTTTTAACTTACCAAGTTTGTGTTAAATTTAATGATTTGTGTTAGAGTAGAAATGTGTTTATAATTTCCAGATGTTATTTAATTCATATTTGAAGCTCTTCTTTTAAGAAAGTCAGCATATTCACTTACTTACATATGAGTCATGAATTCATAACATGAAAAAGACTGGATTGATTGCCACTGTTCACTAGTAATTACTTTATTTAATAGATAGAAATTAACATTAATCAAAAGTTGTAGAATTTGCATTTTAATATAATCCTTGAAATAACATTACATCTTTAATCAGGGTTAATGTAATACAATTACAAAATAAATATTTGATTAGTTCATTTAAATTTCAATGTAATAAGTAACCATCAAATTAATTAGGAAGGAAAGTGCTTTTGATACAGGTCTTTAGTTGAGACAATTTCATATAATGTAGAAGAATGAAGAACATGCTGGTCCTCGATGCTTTTTATTTAGTTCTTTGAGCAATTCTGTCAATGGGATTAATAATTAAAATTTTAAAAGCAGATTATATAACCAAATTTTCTTGGGGGAAATAGTGTATGTTTGGTTTTTTAATGGGTTATGTTTCAATATAGACAAAACAAAATCTGATGGCAATCCTTCAGAAAAGATATATACAAAAATTAGAAGAGATTACAATGTTCATAAAATTAATAAGATGCTCTCTACTAGCTGACTTAAGAGATGGGGCATTTTTGAATATGAAATTCCATTTTAGCAAATTTAAGTGATGCATAAGGATATAAATACAATGGACAGTAAAGAGATAAAATGGAAACTCTAAGGAAATTTTTTGTTATGTGAGTATGAAGATGTCGATTACTGAGAAACAAAATTCAACTTTTTGATTAAAGTCTGACAACTTATACATGTAGGCAATGAGGCTATTAACTTAATGTATAAATAACAAATGGGTAACATATAAATGAATTCTTATTCATTCAGCAAATAAGAATTCATTTCTTATTTCAGCTACCCTCATGTCAGTCTATTTAAAAATTAAATTTGATACAAGTCTTTACTAGAGACATTTTAATAATTACACAGAAAAGTTAAAATTCTACAGAATTTTTAGGTTCTCAAAAATCTGAATAATTGTTCAGTAATTGGAATTGAAAGGCAAATCTATAAACAATAACTTAGATAGTATTTCCACTCTTTCCAAATAAGACTTTGTTAATGTGGATAAAAACAAAATGTTTTATTCTGACTTTTCAAGAGGATAAGGAAGGAAAAGAGAGTGTAAAACCAAGATAAGCAATCTGTGGGTCCTGGTGCACAATGAAATATTATTCAAAAACATTGAAGAATTTCAAGATAGGAGAAGTACATACAGAATTACATCAAGCTTGGAGTCCTGTGCAACTGCATAAGTATACATGTTCATGAACTGATCTTTAGAATGCAGGCTTAGAACAGTAGGTAGTGCCATTTTCCTAGGGATACCAAGTATGGAGAGTATAGGGAAACAAAATAATTTTTCAAAAATGATTTTCACAAATTTACAAAAACATTTGCTCACACAAAATTATTTTAATCAGAGAAGTAAAGAATGCATTTCTAAAGAAATGGTGACTGAACTGATTCAAGAAGAAAATTTGCAAAGAATATTAGAAACACAGGAAGATGGAAGAGCTTTTCTAAGGGCATTTTGATAAGAGAACACACACACAGAAAGGCTTAAAAAACACAAGCCACTATGGTAGAAGCCAGGAGAGCATGAGGGAAGGAAGGAGTGGAAATATGGGCTGGAACCAGACTGAGCAGGGGCTTGTTGGCCATAAGAAGAAATTTTTTTCTTTTCCCAAATGACAGTAGGAAGCAAGTTTTCTGGACTTTGCTACTGTAAGTATTGTGGCAATACACAGTAAAAAAGATCCATAGGAGAGGATAAGTTTTGAGGGAATATTTGAGAGTGTATTAGTTTTTTTTAATGTTGTGTAACAAATTACTACAGACATAACAACTTAAAACCACACCCATTTATTATCACCCAATTTCTTTAAGTCAGAAGTATGAGCACAGCCGACTGATTCCTCCATTCAGTGTCGCTAAGCTAACATCCATGTGTTGGCTCAACTACATTTTCATCTAGTGGCTCCCTTAGGGAGAATCCATTTATTTCCACGCAAACTCAGATTGTGGGCAGAATTTATTTCCTTCTGACTGTATGGCTGAGGGCCCTAGTTTTGGGTAGTCTGTCCATTGGAGGCTGCCTTTAGTTCCTAGAGGCCACCCACGGTACCTTTCAATGTGCATTTCTGCCACATGGCAGCTTACGTCATCAAGCCAAAATGGAGCATTCTTTGTCTAGGAATGCTTTCTTTTCTTTTTCTTTCTTTCTTTCTTTCTTTCTTTCTTTCTTTCTTTCTTTCTTCCTTCCTTCCTTCCTTCCTTCCTTCCTTCCTTTTCCTTCCTTCCTTCTTCTTCCGCCGCCTGCCGCCTGCCGCCGCCGCCGCGCGCCGCGCGTGCCGCGCGCGCGATTTGTTTGTTGTTTGTTTTTCGCGGAGCCGATGCGCGAGGTTGCCAAGTTTTTTTTTTCATTTTTTCCTTTTTTTCTTCTTCCTTCCTTCTTTCCTTCTGCCGATCTTGCAAAAAAAAAAGTGGATGAATTGACGAGAATTGATAGAAACGATAGATATATGATATTGATGGACTACATCGATATATTATATGATATTTTTAGATATTAGGGATAGAAAGCATTGACGAAGTTAGCATTATCTGAGCCACGAGATGATCTTTCGCGATTTTAAAAAAGCGATTTTACGACTCAGATTTTTCTCGATAACCACTAAAATGTTGTCTGTGTCTATGAGTTTGTGTTTGTTTAGCTGTCTTGTTCATTCATTGCTTTCAGTTTTATATTGCACATATGAGTGAAATCAATGGCTCTCAATATTTCTGTCTGAATTATTTTGCTTAGCATAATAATCTCAAGCTCTATCCATGTCGTTCCAAATGACAATATTTCACCTTTTCTTATAACTGAGTAGTATTCCACTGTATATATGTACCACATATTCTTTATCCAGTCATCTATCTAAGGAAACTTTAGTTGTTTACTTGTCTTGGCCACTGTGAGTAATGCTGCAATGGACATCAAGGTACATATATTTTTTACAGATAAATGTTTTCAAATTTTGGGAGTAGAAATCCAGAGAGGGATTGCTGAATCATATGGTAGATCAATTCTTAGTTTTTTGAGGAACCTCTGTACTGTTTTCCATAGCGGCTGTACCAGTTTGCAGTCCCACCAGCAGTGTATGAAGGTTCCTTTTTCTCCTCATCCTCTCCAACATTTGTTATTACTTGTCCTGTTGATTATAGCAATTCTAACAGATATGAGATGATATCTCATCGTGGTTTTGATTTGCGTTTCCCTAATAGCTAGTAATGTTGAGCATCTTTTAATATATTTGTTGGCCAATTGTATGTCTTCTAGGGAGAAGTGTCTGTTCAGGTCCTCTGCACAATTTTTTTATTGGATCATTCGTTTTTGTGTCGTTATTGAGTTGTATGAGTTCTTTATATATTTTGGATATTAGGCCCTTATTGGAGGTGTTGCTTGCAAATATATTTTCTCATTCAAAGGTTGTCTCTTTACCTTGTTGATGATTTCTTTTACTGAGAAGAAGCTTTTTAGTTTGATGTAGTCTCATTCATTTATTTTAGCTTTTGAATTAATTGTGATGTAGGGGGGAAGACAGCAGACTGGTTTCATTCTTTTGCATGTGGCTTTCCAGTTTTCCCAGCTCTATTTATTGAAGAGGGTTTCTTTTCTCCATTGTAAGTTTTTTACTCCTTTGTCAAAGATTATTTACCCATATATACGTGGATTTATTTCTGGCCTCTCAATTCTATTCCATTGGTCTGTGTATCTGTTTTTCTGATAATATCGTGCTGTTTGATTATTGTAATTTTGTAGTAATTAATTTTAAATCAGGGAGTGTGACACATCTAGCTTTGTTCTTTTTTTTTTTTATCAGAATTGCTTTGGCTATTCAAGATCTTTTGTGGTTCTATATGAATCTAATGATGGGTATTTTTCTATTTTTTTAAATAATACCATTAGAATTTTGATGGGAATTGCATTAAATCTGTATATTGCTTTGGGTAATATGACCATTTAACTATGTTGATTCTTCCAAACCATAAACATGAACTATCTTTACATTTCTTTGTGTTCTTCAGGTTTTTTTTAATAATGTTTTGTAGTTTTCAGTATATTTTCTTCACATCTTTTGTTACGTTTATTCCTAAGTATTTTATTCTTTTTGTTGCATTTGCAAAATAAATTTTTTATTTATTTTTCTGAATTTTTATTGTTAGTATATAGGAACACAATGTGTTTTTGTACATTGATTCTGTGTTTTATAACTTCATTGTATTTATTTATTGTTTCTAATAATTATTTGGTAGAGTCTTTTGTGTATTTTATATAGAGAATCATGTTATCTGCAAAAAGAGACTATTTGACTTCTTCATTCCCAAATTGAGTGCTTTTCATTTCTTTCTCTTGCCTGATTGTTTTTGCTAGGACTTCCAACACTATGTTGAATAAGAGTGGTGAGATCGAGCATCCTTATCTTGTTCCTGATCTTAGAGCAAAAGTTTTACATTTTTCTCAATTAAGTATGATATTAGCTGAGGTTTTATTGTATATGGCCTTTATTATGTTGAGGTACTTTCCTTCTATACCCATTTATTAAGTGTTTTAATCATAAATAGATACTTTATCTTGTCAAATGTTTTTTTCTGCATCTATTGATATATTCATATGGTTTTTATCTTTTATTTATGTGGCATATCACATTGATCTATTTGTGTGTTGAACCATCCTTGCACCCTTGGAATGACCCCACTTGATTATGATGTATAATCTTTTTCTTGTATTGTTGTATTTGATTTGCTAGTACTTTTTTTTTTTTGCATCCATATTCATAAGAAATATTGGTCTATAGTTTTTTGTGTGTATGTTTACCTTACTAGGTTTTGATATCAGGGTAATGTTGACCTCATTAAATGATTACAAGTATTAACTCTTATTCGATTTTTTGGAACAGTTTTAGAAGGACTGGTATTAAATCATCTTTGAATATTTGGTAGAATTCACTAGTAAAATCATTTGGTCCTGAATTTTTACTTTTTGAGAGGTTTTTGATGATTGTTTCAATTTCCTACTGCTGATTGGAGTATTTAGATTTTTCAGTTCATTGTTATTCAGTCTAGGAAGGTTGTATATTTCTAAGAGCTTGTCTTTTCTTCTAAGTTATTGAATTTGGTGGCATATAATCTTTCATAGTATTCTTATATAATCTTTTCTGTTTCTGTGGTATCTGTCATAACTTCTCTTTTATTTCTGATTTTATTTGTGTCTTTTCTCTTTTTCCTTAGTGAGTTTAGCCAGAATTTGTCAATTCTATTATTTTCAAAAAACAGCTCTTTGTTGCATTATTTTTTTCTGTTGCCTTTTTTATCTCAATTTCATTTACTGTTCTAATTTGTATTATTCCCTTCTACTGACTTTGGGCTTCTTTTGTTCTTTTTTTTCCAATTTTTTAAGATGTAATGTTAGGTTGTTTATTTGAGATTTTTCCTGTTTCTTGAGATAGATTTGTAATGATATAAACTTTCTTCTTATTACCAGTTTTACTGTATCCCAAAAGTTTTAATATATTGTATTTTTATTCTCACTTGTTTCTGTTTCTCTCTCAATCTCTCCTTTTATTTCCTCTTTGACTTAGTCATTCTTTAGTAGCGTAATGTTTAATCTCTACATATTTGAGGTTTTCCCTGCTTTCATTTTTGCAGTTTATTACAAGTTTCAATGCATTATGATTAGAGAATATGTTTAGTATGATTCAAACCTTTTAAATTTGTTGAGGCTAGTTTTGTGTTTCACCATATTATCTATCCTTGGGAATGTTCCATGGCACTGGAGAAGAATGTATAATCTGGTGTTTTATTGATTATGTCCATTTGGTCTAGTGTGTTATTTAAGGGTGATTTTTCCTTATTGATTTTCTGTTTGGATGATCTATCCATTGCTGAAAGTGGGGTATTTAAATTCAGTACTGTAATAGTGATTTTATCAATTTCTCTCTTTAATTCTATTAGTAGTTACTTTATATATTTTAGTGCTCCTTGATTGAGAGCATATATTATTGATAAGTATTATGGGTTTTTTTTTTTTGATGTATTGACCCCATTATTGTTAAGAACTGTCCATCTTTGTCTCTTGTTATCTTTTTTGTCTTGAAGTCTATGTTGTCAAATAGAAGTACATCTATACCTACTTTTATTAGGATGCCATTTGCTTGAAATATTGTTTTCCACCCTTTCACTATGAGTCTATATTTGTTCTTGGAGCTGAGATGTGTCTCTTATAGTTGTGTCTATAGATGTGTCTCTTATGGTTGGGTTTTGTTTTGAATCCAATCTGCTACTCTGTGCCTTTTATTGGTGAGTTTAGTCCATTTACATTTAGGGTGATTACTGATATATGAAGATTTCTTTGCCCTGTGTTTCTGTCTGTTATTTTGGTTTTGTGATATTCTATGATTTTTCCTGTTTCCTCTTTTTTATGTTATGTGTCTCAGTTCTAAATTGTGTGTGTGTGTGTGTGTGTGTTGTTACCATTAAGTTTATATAAAAGAAAGTTTCACATATACAGTAGTTCTTTTTCTTCTGTATGCATCTCATCTCAATTTCCTTTGCAAATTCAGACCTTTACAACCTCTCCTTTATGCTTTTATTGTCACAAATTATCCTTTTTGTGCCATGAGTTTATTTTTGACTTGTAGTAGCTGTTGTCTCCTCTTTTTTTTCTGTTTTACCTTCTTTAATCTTTATGAAATAACTAAGTGTATTATGCCTTATTCTGAATAAGAGTTTCAATTTCCTGCCTCTATCTGTCATCTTACTCATAATTTTATATCCTTTTGTCTTCTTATTTTAAGTATAATAACCCTCTTCAGTGTTTCCTGCAATTCAGGACTTGTGGTAGAAATATTCCCTCAGCTTTTGTATGTCTGGAAAGGTCTTTATTTCTCCTTCATTTCTAAAAGAGAACTTTGCTAAATATATCATATTTGGTTGGTAATTTCTCTCTTTTAATAATTTGAATATTTCATTTCACTCCCTCCTAGCTTGTAAATTCTCCGCTGAAAAATCTGATAATAATCTAATGAGTTTGCCTTTATTGGTTACTCTTTTTCTCTCACTGCCTTGACAATTATTTCCCTGTTATTAATTTTTGACAGCTTTAATATAATGTGCCTTGGAGAAAACCTTTTTGAATTGAGATTATTATGAGTTCTGTTTGTTTCTTGGATTCATAGATTCATTTCTTTCTATAGGTTTGGGAAGTTCTTGTCAGCTATTCATTTGAATAGGCTCTCTGTTCCCTTCTCCCTCTCTTCTTCTGGATACCCATTATTCTTATATTGCTCTTTCTGATGGAGTCAGATAGTTCTTGTAGAGTTCTTTATTTTATTTTACTTTACTTTCAAGTTTCTTCTTCCATCTTGTCTTTCCAGATTTCTGTCTTCAATATTATTAATTCTTTCCTCCATCTGGTCAACTCTATTTCCTAAGCCTATTTCATTCTTTATCTCTTTATTGAGTTCTTCGGCTACAGAGTTTCTATTTTGTTCTTTTTTAAAGTTTCTATTTCTTTGTTAAAGTATTTCTTTTGTTTGTTGATTTCATTTCTTAGTTTATTAAACTGCTTATCTGAGTTTTCTTGCATCATGAGATTTTTCAGAACTATGATTTTGAGTTATTTATCATTTAAATCACATATTTTCTTGTCTTTAAGTTCATTTCCTGGTTATTTTATTTTTTTCTAGCTGCCTTGTTACCTTTGTTGTTCATAGTATTTGATGGACTATTTCTCTGCCTATGCATTTATGGGAATGAAACCTGTTGTTATTGTTTTTGTTATTGTTGTTGTTGTTATTATTATTATTATTAAAGAATAATGCCTTTTTAGCATGCTGAAAAGAAGAGTTTTCTTTCGTTTTCCAATAGATGGTGCTTAAAGCATGTACAAGCCTCTTGCAGTGCTCAGGTTTCTTGGATTTCTGCTGGATGGTGGAAAGTGCCTTGTATTCCCTGAGGAGGTGGGTATCTCTTCTGTGACTAGGTGGCCTCAGTCTCAGGCCTCCACCCTATGGGAGAATGTGGTAGGTGATGGTGTTCCTAGCCCCTTAAGTCCCAACACTGCCCCAGCAGCCAGATAAAGTGTGACACTGCCTGAAGTGTCCTGGGCGCCTCCACTTGGGGCAGGGTGGGTTGGTAGCAGTCACCGGTATGTTTGTGGCTTTGTTTTCCTCCAGTAATGGCAACGTCCAAACTTCAGCTGCCTTGCCTCTGTATCTCTACCTCTGTCACTGGCATTAGCCACAGCATGCATTTGCCTCTTAGGAATTATGTCTCCATTTCTAGGGGTTGTAGATATTCTGCTTTGTAGCCCGATGCTTACTGCTACAGCTTCTTCTGGTGACTACTGCGAGCTCTGAGAAGTTGTGGGGAGGCAAGTTCTGAGACGGTAGGGAGAGGTGGTCAGGCTCCATGGCTTTGATTTTTGACTGGCAGTGGTGGCTGCTAGAACACAGATGTTGCACTTTCATATTCAGTATCTGCCCTGATCAATTGCTGGGTTCCACTATATTATATGCTAATCACTCAAGCAGGAATGCTTGGGGCTACAGAAAGTGAGCACAAAAACCTGATTTACCTCCTATCCCCAAGACCTCCAGTGAACTACAGGTTGGATGAGACACCTGTCTCTGTTCTTCTCCATCCCTCCTCCCCTGTTTACCCCATTCACCCACCTTCAGATATTTGGATGCGCAGACCTCTCAGAAGTATTTGTGTGTTAACTGTAGATCTTTTGTTGGATTATATCTGTTCGACTTGTAATTTCAAGGAGAGAAATCAAAGGGACCTCCCCCATGCTGTCATGCTTCTGACATCACTTTCTTTCTTATGTCTTTTTAAATTTACTCTATGAACAAAGAAACAAGGTAATTTGGTGGAAGGAGTGGAGTGTGGATATTTGAGGAGAGTAAGTAATGTTTGAAAATGTGGTTGCAAAGCTGAAGAAAAGAAACAAATGTACCAAGAGCATAGAGATTCCTTTTAAAGCTGCTGTTGATAGGATGATCGTGGAAACATTTTGTCTACTAGTAAGACTTTTTCCATGGAGCTCACCTTCATATGTTTATAAATATACAAAATTCCTTAAATTTGTTTTCCTCTTCTTTAATTTCTCCTGCCCCCACTTCCACGCCTGACCTATGGATGTTGCTGTTTCCCCTTAAGAACTGAATCTCTGAAGGTGGGGCATCTCCTCCCACACACTCGCAGGTGTGTAACTGGGGCCTGGCGACCCTGTGACCTGGCATCCCTGTCCACTCAGGGGGCCTGGCGCCCCTGGGGCCAGGAGCACCTGGGACCTGGCGCACCCAGGGTATGATCCATGGCTCCACCTGGGGTGCGAACTCAGGCAGACATGCTAACCACTACAGTATGGAGCCACCCAAAATTCCTTAAATTTTTATTTTGAGAATAACTTATCAAAATATGAAGAATATTTATCATTATTAGGATTTAGTCCAGTGCACCTTGAGTTATGACTATTTTTTTATATCACAAGATGCTTTGCATTTGTTAAATAAAGACTGCCTTCACAATAGTTCCAAATTTCTTGTTTTGATCTATAAAGTCTTGGACAACTTGTTTTTACCAATGTCTTCATCCTCATTTCCCCTCTACCTCCACATTGCTCTCTGCCAGCCTCATTCCCTTTTATTTTCAAGCTCATTCTTGCCTTCAGGAATGTTGGATAGATTATTCCCTTTTTTGACCTACTCTTTACTCAGACTTTTACTTTCCATGGCCCTTTACAAGCCTGTATCCTTCTTTGTCTTGAAATAATTTAAAGACTAACCCTCAGAAATGCCTTCTATGACTGTATTTTTTAAAGTAACTGCATCTACTCCAATCTTACAGCTATTCTCTATCACATTGCGTTGCCTATTTCTTTCAGAGTACTAACCAAAATTTGTACTTATATTGTTTATTTTTTGGATTTTATGTATATTTTTTAAACTTTTTCATCAAAATTTAATCCCTGAAAGGACAATTATCTTCTTATTAACTTGCTTTTATTATAAATAAGTAATTTTTTGTCATGTTTGTGTGTAGTTGCAGTCTTACGTGTTGGTGTATGTAGGTTAGCTTCTAAAATATGTAGAAATAGGGATATCACATAGAGTCAACAATGTTATTGCATTTCTCTAAAAAAGATGCTATGTCAGAGACCAATCCCCTCTACCGTCTCACCAAGGCCCAGTACAACCAGTTTTCCTCCAGAAAAGCATTGAATCAGATTACTATTTATTTGAATACCAAATAAACTTTTTGGTTTGAGCATAAAAATCAATGCTGTAAGAAAAATATATCTAAAATACCCAAAACACACTGAATAAACGATTCAGGAGTCCAGCAAGATTCTTTCACAAGGAAATTGATACAGAACAAGTAGCAGATTCATGAGGCCCATCTCATACTTATTAGGGGGAATAAGATCATTAATGAAAAAGTGGCATAATTCTACAAAATATTTAAGTTTCTTGTTCTCTTTTGCACATTATTTTTGTTTCACTTTTCTTCTTTTAAAAACATATAGTTAAATTTACGTAAAAATGTTTGTTCTTTATTTCTCAGTTCATGATTATTAAATTAAGTAGATAAATACATAAGTGGCTTTAAGTTTCTTTGTAGAATAAAATTATTTCTACCATGTGTACTTGCTGTAGTTTTGCAGACCTTTCTTACAAGAACCTGAGAGTTTCTCTTGCTATCAAAGTGTTCTGAATCTGAGAATTGGCTCCAGTTTGCAAACTGAGCACAGGATTGTGAATTTCCGCTAGAGAGTTTTACCTTAGCTTCTGCTCACGTAGTCTTCATTTCATTTAACTATAACATATGAAGCAACACTTTACCTGTGTGCTCATCTCTCTGTCTCCTGGTGACATTAACCATATTCATAGATTCCCTGAAGATCAGATCACGGGAGACTTCATACTGACCTTGCTGTTTTTATGGTAATAACTTCTGCCTTACTTTTGATGCTTAAATCCTTCCAACTGGATGGAGAAATTAGGGATCACTGAAGAGAAATTATATCCTTTTTTTGGAAAATCAAGAATCTTTCATGTCATTTGAAACTTAAAGGATGAACAAATTATCTAGTCTTTGAAATTTAATCAACAAGGTTCTTCTCAAGACTATGAACAGGTTAGTAGAGAGGTTATTCAAATCTTTACTGAACTTTATTTCAAATATGAGATATTTCATATATTCTGAAAACACCCTATGTTTTTCATGAAAAGTGTTTTCATTGTATATCCTTGTTCTTTACCATATATTATTAATTCTATAATGCATAGTAAATTACTTCTCTTAAGTAGTTTACAATGCATTATAAACATCGCATGACATCTACTTATCATCTACCTATCATCATCTATCATCTATCTAAAGATACATGAACTATTATTATTTCTATTTATAATGAATTATGTCATACTTTAATATTTGAGAAAATACTTGCCATTGTTAAAATTATTTACAACAAATTAATGCTCTCTACAAAAATTGCAACTTTTTAATTATTATATAGAAGAATGTTTATATTTATGTGAAAATGACACATCTTAGTGTGATTGTTGTGCATTTTTAATATGTAAGTCCTTAAAAGTCAAATGTAAGTGAAATAATTTAGTGGCAGGTTATGTCTGCAAAGGTATTTGCATTTTTTCATTTGGCAATTTTCTGAAATTTCAAGTATCAGAGTGTCACTATTAAAATGTTTCTCTATGAAAAAAGTTATTTTTTCTATATTTTTTATATTACTAAAATTTTTTCACTCCAAAGATACAATTTCAATAGGTAAAATATGTCTGGCAATTCAAAGTTATAGTTAGATTTGAATCTACATTTTAAAATATGTGTGACTTATTAGGCAAAAGCCTAGTAGATCTCTGTTTCAGTAGAAGAAAAAGAAAAATAAATGGGAAGGAATAAATATATACAGAATAAAGTTTAGTTGAGTCATTTATTTCTCCAGTTTAGAATTTTTTAAATATATGCCTGAAAAACATGCATATGCTTGTTGCAGAATATTCTTAGAATTAAGCTATCCTTTCTTGTGGTGCTTTTAAAGAGTAAATATAAGCAAATACATGCAAAATATATTGTCAATAGTATTATATACACATATATATGCACATACGATTGTCCCTCATTAAATGTAAGCTTTATTTAAATTTAAGTTTGACGATTTACTGTGATTTAAGGTCTAGATTTCTGAGCAATTAAGCACCTTTTGCTATCCATAAAATGCACACTTACTAATAGAAAATAAACAGTCTTGGAAGAAAGATAAACAGTAGCTAACATGACATTTAAATTTATAAAGCAGGGAAATGTAAAAATGATTATGATTGGTTGATAATAGAAAAAATATTATTAAAACATAGGACTTTAATTCAAAAATTATGCAACATAGCAAAGGAGAAAAAGATTTTCAAGATTATAGTTTTCAAAAGTTTTATTAAAGAAAAATGTAGAGAATTATATCACTAAATATTTTTAGATATTAAATACGATTGAAATTACTTCATACATACTTATTTTATAGTCAAATTTAAGTAGGTAATTCATAGAAAGCATTTATATATCTGTTGAAAAAAATAGGAAAAATCAAGTATTGCAGTATGTCAAGTCTATCAAAGAGCCAATAATAGAACCAGAAACTTTAAACAAAGGTGATCTCCTGAAATCCTCTGAGAAGAGGACATCCAATTAATTCCACTTTGTACATTTTATTCAGACCTAAGACCTTGCACTACTCAGAAATCACTCATACTGGTGATAATGCTCTTTCTTGAAATAGAATTCAGAGTTGTTGCTCTCCCATGTGTGAATATTTATTTACCTTCTCTAAGGGCTAAATATAAACTTTTGCTTAAGAGACCCTGAGGCTCAAAAAGTGGACTGACTTCATGATTAGAGGTGAGAAGTCCCTCACCACAGGAAACTGATAAGAATGAAGATAGAGTGCAGAGGGCATAGGGAGCAAGCTTATTCCACCAAAGAATTACATCAGTTGACTGAAATTTTTTTTCTCGTAGTCTTATGGTAAGTGGATTTTTCCAACTACATTTTCTTAGATAGTGGTGATTTTAAGACCAATAGTAATAATATCATTCTTTTACCTCAATGCTTATTTTCAAAGTTTAGGCCGGTAATAGCAAGTATTAACCATTTTCATCCAACTTAATTATTTTTGCCTTACATAATATGCCTTAATACTCCTTAATACTTTCCGTTAAATAGATTTTAAAATGACTTGCTTGGTTGCAAGGGTGAGAACTAATAAATAGGTAAGCTTTAAAAATGTAAGAATTGTCTTAACTGCTGAAACGATATCTGTGTCACTAACTAGGATATACTGGTTTAGACAGGGCCCTTGTGATTTTCTCCATTAAGCCTCACCTGACTTCAATTTGGATGGTTTGTAAGGAAGTAACTAATTCCACTAGAAACTTCATAACAAAAGGAAACTATAAATCAAAATATCTTAAGTTTCCAACAAGTCTTTCCTAACTAAATATGTGTCTCATTCAATAGTCCTTTTGCCACTCAGTAGTAATTTCTGACCCATGGAAGCAAAAATAAAATGAATGTGCTCAGGCGAGGCTGTAGGAAGGGACTTTGTTTTTGCAGCATCCTCTGAAGGAAAGCCTGTATGACCTCTCCCATTTCTATAATTAAGATGTTAATTTTATTTTATTTATTTTTTTTTAAGTTCTGACAAAACATGGACATATTTACAAAATAAAGGGCAAACATTTAAATTGTCTTTATAAGGAGGGTCAATCAAATTGTATTTGTCTGTCAAAATTGTGCAGTGTAAGTCTTTTAACCAGTAGAGATCAGCTAATGATAGCCACGATCAGTTCAACTTCTTAATTACAAATCCCTTTGAACAGTTTTTCTTTACTTTGATATCCTACTTTTCTCCAGCAAAGCCTCACCTTCTATTTATATGGTGGTAAATTTATATTACCTTCTGGGTAAGTATATTAGAGTTCTTGGGCCTTTTTGACTTTTTAGCATTTATTTTCAATTTTAGTGTTGTCTGGATGCTGATAACAATAAGCCAGCATTTCTACTAAAGATATTGATTTAAATGTTTTAAACATGTATTTAATGTCATATTTATGCTATTGTTATTGAGGTTATAAACAGATATTAAAACATGAGAAATATTAAAATTACTTCTTTTCTGTCAAGGAGGTTAATTTTTTTCACAGTTTTTTCCAAGAAAAAGACTCTTAAGTAAAATGTTTTATATTTAAGAGACATATGAATCTATATTTCTCTACTAAGAAAATAGAATTCATAGTTCTCTCTGTTTTCTCTTTACTCTATGACTGACTCATGGCTTGCTGCAAATTTCCTTGTTTTTTAAGGAAGAAAAAATGGCATAGGAAAAGAATACACATTTGAAACCAAAATGAGAACCAAGACTATCTATGCCAGGTGACTTACATAAGACTGTAGACCACCTGTATCATCGTCAGTTGCTTGTGCAATAAATATTCACCAGAGAAAGATAAGAGTATAAATTAATGAATAATTTTACTAGTTAAAAAAACTTCTACAGATTAATTTATGGGAGAAAACAATATACTAGCAGTGTACTTATTACACAACAATTTACTTATCAAGACTCAAATCAAGACCCTCATCTATCTGTTTCCACCAATTCTAAACCATATTAGGGAACTTGCCACTATCATACAGTTTCTTATCTTGAAAAACTGTCCCTAAACCACTAGACGGTATAACACAAAGCCCTTTATATATGCCACTTCTGACTTCTCCTTCTGAGACACTGCTAAGACTCTTCAAGATGATATTCTCCTTTAGTGCAGAAGCTTCTAATGCATCTAGACATGGTTTAACAGTCAGTCTGGTGGCACTTGGGAAATTTCAATTAATAAAAAATACACAAAAAACTATAACAAAACTCAAACCTATGTTCAAGTTTAGTTTTCTGTTATGGACTGAACATTTGCTTTCTCTCAAAGTTTGTACGTTGAAGCCCAAACACAATGTGACTGATATGACTGCATTTGGAAATAGGACTTTTAAAGAAGTAATTAAGGTTAAATGAAGTCATAGCCATGGCACCCTATCTAAAAGGAATAGTGTTCTTATAGGAAGAAACACCAGATATCTCTCCCTTCCTTGTGAGGACACAGTGAAAAGGTGGCCATCTGCAAGCTGGAAAGAAAAATTTCACCACACCTGACCATGTGAGCACTCCAAATTTGGACTTCTATCCTCTAGAGCTGTGAGAAAATAAATTTCTGTTATTTAAGCCACCCAGTCTGTAGTGTCCTGTTATGGCACCCCTAGCTAATACACTTCCTAAGTAGCTAAATGGATAATTACTGACAGGTTGTTTAATCTCTCAAATCATATTTTTTCTCATTTATACTTTATAGATAATTGCACTATTCTGCATATTCCAGAAAAATGTAGTGGGATTAAGCAGCATTGTATTTTAAACTACTT
Source organism: Pteropus medius (assembly GCF_902729225.1). Lineage (NCBI taxonomy): Eukaryota > Metazoa > Chordata > Mammalia > Chiroptera > Pteropodidae > Pteropus > Pteropus medius. The sequence goes on from NW_024346771.1 coordinate 3,004,027, forward strand.
TTCAGAAAGTAATGCACTTTGTAAATATTAGTGTGGCATTCATGTTATTTTTAATTCTGGTTGTATTTATAACTATCAGGATAAGCTATTCAAGGTTCACTGATCATTAGAAAAATAATTGTCTTTTTATTCTTTGTGTTGGAAAATTAGGTTTATTCAAAAGCAATTTAAGAAATAAGAAAATACAATATTGGGAGGCAAACCTCCATGAATATTTTCACATTTCTACATGGTCTGAACTTTGTGAACAAAGTTGGTTAAAGGATGGACAAGTGGCAAACATGCACTGAACGTTAGAGAGTGTATTGCCTTAGATCATTACCTCCCTCAAAGCCCTTTGCTTAAAAGCAGTGAAGTTAGACATCTTCCTCTCGGTTCCAAGGAGATTTATTTAAATTTCAGAGTAAAAATCTCTCTCTCTCTCTCTCTCTCTCTCTCTCTCTCTCCAGACGGAAGGACAGGTGAATGTGCCAGCCACACTGCATAAGATCCAACTCATAATTTCAGGGTTTCTTTCCTGTGGTGCAACCACTGTTTCACATACAGTATAATAGGAAGTTCTCACGACAGAGTACCTTGCAAATTAGGGTGCAAGAAACTGCTATTAAAAAGCTCTATGAATCTGTATTAAACACTCCGTTTTCTGATCCAGATTCCTGACAGAACACACACACACACACACACACACACAAAGAGGCAGTTGCTGCTTTACGCCATGATTAAGATATACACAAATTTCATTTTCTAGTTTTGTTTAACAACACCTGCAACAGTCCTGCAGCAGCATGGTTCAAATTTCAGTTCAGATGGTATAGCAACTATGAATACTTTTAAGAAATCATGTGTTGCAAGCTCTTTGTGAGCTCTTCATTTTACAAATCACTATGTAAATTATATGCTAATCATCACTAGTGACCAATCACTTCTCTTCATTCAAAGTCTACCAGATATTGGTCACTGTATCTGCTGCTCAGTTATCATACAGACAACAAAAAATGTGGTTATGTTGCCTCCAAATCACCAATGATAAAACCATGTGATATTTTTCAGAAATGGATAACCTGAAGACAGATTTCTCTTCAAGTACAGAAAATAAATTAAAAGTGATAATGTTAGAAGTGAAATTCTAATTAAACATAGAGTTCTAGAAGAATTAGTTGACTGGGAATGTTGACACTGCTACCATCTAAGACTCTAGACATGTAGCCAGAGGAACAAAACAAGAAAGCAGTCTTAAAGGAAGTAATACCGGTAAAAAAAAAAATCACTTCATATTAAAGAAACACTCAGATATAGTTCATGACATTGAAAATACAAAGGATAAAATGTTAGAATCTGATTCTTAGAAAGGAGTGTGACAATTTGTCAAGGCATAGAAAAGATGCTCATTACATATTCTAAGTTATAGAACAGCTCACTTTCTCACAGTATCATGTAAAGCAAAGACTGCCCATAAATAAACATAATAGACAAAATACATAAACAAAGAATTTTTTAAATCATATAAAGAAGCATAAAATATGACTGCTTTTATACTGACAAGATTCTCTTGTCATGTAATGTTCCAAGATTCTCTTGTCATGCAATGTTTCAGCATCAAAATTTAGAATTCAGTATTTTTTTTAACTTTTTGCAATGTTCCTTGTAAGATCTAAACTTTCATTATTCTTTTACTCTTTAGAAAAACTCAGTTATTCCCCAGCTGACTTTCCAATCAGTCACTAAACCTGAGAGAAACTCTTACAGCCTCAATTTCTCATTTATATCTGGCTAAAGTTTTCAAAACTGTCATTTCTATAAAACTTTTCTGTGGAATTTCAATAATAAGTTTTATACAGTCAACTTACCTTTAATATTCAATAAATATAACATGCATATTTTAGAGGGTGTTTTTCACTTAGATATGAAACTTGCCTACTATTTGAAACAGTTTCTGGATTTCGAAGATTGTATATGTTTAATATTCTATGTTTGCTATTTCAAGATAAGTGTGCTTCTGAAAAACAGTTCTGAAGGATAATGGAACTAAAAGGTATATACTAGCCGCTCTATTTCATATTAGACTTCCATTTTGCAATGTATTTAATATTAAGAGGACTCATAATTTCTGCTTTAACTTCAAGCTTTTGCAGTCGTGTTGGTTCTCCCATAAGAGGCTAAAGAAGCCACTGGAGCTATAATGAGAAGAGAAAATACAGTATGTCTTGGTCCTGGGAAGCCACTGTGTTATGGTTTTTGTTTATCTGGACTTAGCTGAGGACTTTAGTCATGAACTCCTGCTGACTTTATTTGCGACCCTGCGGAAGTCTCCTAATCTGTCTAGAAATCAGCTTCCTCTTGTGTAAAAATAAAGGTGTTCAATTGAATGGCTTCACATGCATATACAGTGTTATAAGCATTATCACAAGCATTGTAAAGTTATAGCAAATACATGAGAAGTCTTCTGAAGTTTAAAAAAGAAGAAAAAAATCAAAATATTGGCATTATAAAAAAAGCTTTATTTGTGTTGTCTTCCAACAAGTGAAATGCAATATTTAACATGCTCAACATTTTGGCAGTTCCTCAATATTTAGCCAAACAAGCCTTCATACCTTCTATGGCTCTACAAACTAAAAGGTGCCAGAGGTTATCTAAGGTCAATTCACTGTCAAGATAACATTTTTGCTTGCTAAAACTTTCCCTGTGCGTGTCGCCTGGATCAGAACCAGACTGACACACTTTATCAGGTTGCATGCCAATTTTAATTGATCTGTGCTTGTCTCACTAGATATATTGCCAAGTAGAGACTATGCCCTTAAGCTATAAATGATTTGATAAGTCAAGTCAATTCATATCACTGTCCCTTCCGCCACACAAACATATATTAATTTTCAATTCTGTGAGAGTCAGTTACTCTCAACACCTAGAATTACAAATTGTTTGCATTTAACTTCTTCCCATCCTTAAAGATTCAGAAAGAAACCTTAAAGAAAAATCATATATATGTGTGTGTGCTTTTTACATTCACACACACATATATACATATTTCCTTCAGTACTACATTAAGATTTCTTACATTTTCCTCAAAATTATTAAAATTTTGTCTGATCTAATATAAAATGATATCTCATATTTGTTCTAATTTGCACCATTTTTTCACACAGGTTTTGCACCTATAAACTTCCTAATTCATAGTATTTATTAATTTTACAATGTATTTTATTACATTTTCCTTATTGATTTGCCAGATTTATTTTTATATTCTTATCAGTTGTCACTTTTATACATTACAAATATTACAACTTAGTCATTTATCTTTTGACTTTGTTCAAATTGTTCTTAATTAAATTGAAATATATTAATTGGATATATTTAAACCCATCTGGGTTTTTTTGGCTTTTAATTTGTACTGTTTGGTTGTTTGTGTATGTTCCTTACTCATATGTAAAATAAAAAAAATTTCTCTCTTTTTTATTATATTGCTAAATTTCACCTTTGACATCTAAGTTATTTTATTTTTTAGGAGAGGCAACCCTTGGTTGACCTCACAGCTTGCAAAGACCTTGTCTGCTTACAATCCCTTATTGTTATTTTTTTTTATTTTTTATGCCTACAGCACCTGGTCTTCCTCGGTGGAGTCTCCCATTCAAGTACTAACCAGGCCCGACCCTGCTCAGCTTCCGAGATCAAATGGGGTGAGGCTTGTTCAGGGTAGCGTGGCCATAGACTGACATCTAAATTATTACTTAAATTTTTCTATGTGAAATTTTTCTATGTAGGCATAAAGTAACATTAATTTTTATTTTTTTATATGACGAGTCAGTTTTCTGGGCATAATATTCCAAATAATCCAGCTTTTCCATAGTTATTTGCTTATTGAGGTTTATTATACAATTTCTACCAAAACATAAATAATGATGCAATCATCACCAAGCTTCAACAATGATCAATATGTAAGCAATCATTTATCTATACCACCCTCAGTTATTCAGCTCTCATCAATGCCTTCATCTCCAGATCCTAGGGCAAGTCCCAGACCTTGTCGATTTATCTATAATAACTCAGTATTTATTAATATTTATTTTAAGAAATAATTTTAAAAATCTGATTATTATACTATTATTACATCCAATGTTATCTAATATTGAGTCTTTTTTGATAAGACTCAAATGTCTCACATATTTTTGGTAATTTACATTAGTTCAGTTAAATTAATGTTTTAAAAAATCCCTATACCTTACATCTGATTTACATATTGCTTAAATCCTTTAATATCTATTACATACTTTCTGAAGAAATCAGGCCATCGACATTCCTGATTCTGGATTTTGTTTCATGCACCACCATTTAATATGTTCATCTTTTCCTTGAGCCTCCTGTAAACTGGTAGCCAAATTTAAAGCTTCATTATACATAGGTTTAATTTGGGTGAGAATATTGCCTAGACTGTAGTGTGTACTTCCTATTACATATTACCAGCAGGCAAAATTTCTCTCTTTTTATGTTAAGATCAATCGCTGTGGTGAACCTGGTCCATGCATTACAAAATTCCTTATTTTAACATTTTCCCTCATCAATCAGTGAAAATACACTCAGAGCGTGGCTCCCTCACACCTTATTCAGGATACACACAAAGAGTTGAAAGAAAAAGAAAAAGAAAAAAAAAAAAACAGAATGAAGAGAAAACAAAACAATGAAGGAGAAAAGATTTCCAGGGTTGATAATTATGCATGAATCAGACACTGTTGGTAAAAGAGTAAAAATGCAAATGCATGTGTTCTGATATTGAAATATCTATAATAAAAACAATCATCACAATTATAATGAAAATAATGATCATATTAATGAAATAATAAATGATAATATCAATTGCTAATTCTTTACCAGAAACTATGCCAATAATGTTCCCTTCATTTAATTATTTAATTCTCTGATACAATTATTGTTCTTCTACTTGAAAAGAATTGAACTAAATATGTATAATAAGTTTTCTTTTATTAAATCAAAGCCAAATACAACTATAGATGCTTCTAAATGTTTAAGTAAATGTCTAGGAGGATTTATTCCAAACTGATAACAATGAGGAACTTTGGAGATACATGCGGAATTGGATGAGTTGAAAAGATATTATTATTTACTTCTTTAAAAACTTCTATATCACTTCAACTTTATAAGCATATGTTACTTTTAAAATGTAAGAGTCATAATAAGAAAAACGTGATGAGTTCCACAATGGAAGTCAAAATTTTTATAATTTAAGTTGTTATCTCTAAAATAAAGTATTGAGGACCCACAGGGACTAAATTTATTTGCTCCCTTTCATTTTAAGAGCTAACTAATATCAAAGATTCATAAAAATGTGACAAAAGTGAGTAATTATTTGAAAGCCAAGAGGAGAGTAAGGATATTTGATCTTTGTAGAGCAACATGAACAATCACGTGTGGAGGGTAGGGGATGGTATGAGGATATAGTCTACTATGGCTCTTGGTTGTTTACTTATAAGAAAGGTTACAATAACAGGTGAATTTTATTCTTTTATTTTGTTAACACTATTTTTGAGCACTTACTACTGTGAAGCAATTTTTAATAATTTTATAACTGTATCTCTCAAACTATTTTAGGTGAAGAACTTTTTTTTGGTTTTGTTACTGTTGTTAATATGGAACACATCACAGACCAATGCTTTTGTAAAATACAAAAGATAATAAGTAGAAAATAAAATTTTAAAGGACAAAAGAGAAGCTTCTTTCAAAATTATTATTAAAGTCAATATCTAGAAAATTACTCTGTAAAATTGCTGTAAAATATCCCACACTTACTCTAGAAACTTCTACTCACCTGATCAGAAACTAGTGAGTTTTCAGACCAGCACTGGTAGGCAGAGCACACTGTGAGTAGTACAGATTTATTTCTTAATTCACTGAGTCCTCACATCATATCAGTGATATAGATATATAATTATTCCTGTACTATAACTGAGGAAACTAAAGTACAGTGAGAAGAAGTAACCTATACAAACCAACAAGTGACAAAATAAGAATTCAAGTTAAAATAGCATGGCTTAAGAGCATACACTTTAATCACTAGAAGATACTGCTTCTGCCAGAAAAGGAACTTAAAGATATGTTATTATTATAATTTTTTATTTTCCTGTTTGCCATACATATTTAATTGAATTTCATGTAAAACAAAATATATTAATAAACATTGACCAAATAATTTTCACAGTCATTCTGTACACTAGAAATAAACTTCAACTGCTCTTACTAAAACATGTCTTACCTCTTCAATTTATCTTATTTGCATAGCTTATTCTTCAAACTAATGATTTAAAACACTACACAGAAATATGGCCTCTGGCCAAGATGCTTAGGCTATTCTCATAAACATGAAAGATTTAATTCAAACTGAAACATAATTTTAAAAGTAGAATCTCATTTTTTATTTGCACTTAGAAATAAGCCAAATCACACATTTTTAACCAACTGACAGTTTATATTATTAACAAATCCTCAAAGATTATAAAACTTTCGAATCAAAAATATAATTGTAATAGTAATTTTTCTGTTATTGACATAAATAACAACTAGTCCAGTTTAAATTTCTGATGAACAATACTTGAAATAAAATATTTATTCAAAGGCTTATAATAATGAGACAGAATCTTTGCTTTCTTAGTTCTTGTATTTTTTCCAACCCACATCAAATTTTTTTTAAGTTGGAGGGGTCACAAATTGGAATAGCAGAATGCTTATTAATTAGTATACAAGATTGTAATAATTTCCTATATATATCATTGTTGTTGTCTGATCTAATTTGAAACACATACATTTTGATTTCAAATTAGTAAATCATGCACACACAGACAAAGTAGGTGACAATTTTGCTTTTTCACACAGTTGTTAAATAAAAACTAGCATGTGTTGCCTCCCATACTAGGGCAGAGTAAAGATTTTTCTTATTACTAGATGCATTTTGTGTATATGTATATGACTATTTCATATATGTATATGACTATTTCGCTGCTCAAAATTTTATTTTTTTTAATTCCTACTTAATTTAATTCCTACTATGTTTTATATTCTAGCATATGTGGTTAAAAATTTAAAGACTGAATTTAACCCTGTGAGGATAATTTCTTTCCCATTTTTCTCAAAGGAAAAATAATAATTCATAGTCTTCTTAAAATATATAGGAGTATATTTAAATCTTTTAAGGAAGGGCATAGTTTCTGTATAGAAATATAAATTACCAAAATTAATAAAAGAAATGATAAAATATTTATAGACCAATAACAAATTGTTTTATTTAAATTATCCCAGAATTTACAGAAAAAAAGAGACTGCCTCAATATTTTTTCTATTTAATACATAGTTTAACTTTTTATTTTGAAATAATTTTACAGAAAGTCAAATTTTATTTTTGTACTCATGTTGTTATAAAGTTTAATAGATTTCAAAGTCTGTTTTTTTACATTATGTCAGGTAGCTAGTCAGACATGATCGACAGGGGAACAAAGGAATAGAGGCTCAGCCTAGAGTCTACCCAAACAACACCCTATTGGTAGTTAGAGAATCCCTCTTGTATCCCTAGAGACAAAGGACGGGAGGGCCATAGTATACAGCTGGTTTGATCCTGCTACAGACATGTGCACAGAAGGTACTACCCTAACCTGACCACAACTTCAGCCTCATTATACTGTCATTACAATGCTATGTTTATGCTGGAAGTTCATGAATCTAATTATAAAAGACTGAATTCCGAGTAAGTGCCTGGGCACTAGACAAAGCGTTAAACAGGAGCCAAGTGGAAATCAAAATGACCTCATGTGCCAATCACCTAGGAATGCCTTTGTAACCACCCATCACGGCCCAAATAAAATTCAGACCTTCCTACTTCTGGGTGGTTACAGCACTCTTCGCTGAAACGCCATTCCTCCCTCAGAATATACTGTCTTTCTAAAATATACTTTTAATAAATCTTTTCTAAATCTCACTGACCTGTGATTCTTTGCTGCTTCAGTGAGGAAGAATCAAGGAAAATGCTAATTACACTTCTGTGTCGTTATACCCTTATGCCTCTGGGGTGACACCGAAGTTCAAATCACTCCAAAGTGATAACAATTATATATAAAAAAATTAGTAAATTTTAAAAATTAGTAAAGATAAGTTATCAGGTTATCAGTCTCTCTCTCAACAGGGGAATAGAGAGAGAGAGAGAGAGAGAGAGAGATTCACTTCCTTACTTAATATAAAATCCAGAAAACATGATTTTATGTTATATTGCTTCTCTCTGAAATGAGATAGTAAGAGATTTTAATCTTGGCAGGGCTTATATTGAGTTGCTGACAATATTCTTTTCTATATTTGATAACACTGAAAATCTCAGAATGGTCTCACTCAGTATCAACTGGCAGTGCATACATTTCCTATTTCTTTTACAACCTCAATTTTAATCAACTGAAGTAAGTAGGATTTAAAGTAAAAGAAAACATATTTGAAAACCTCAGAATAAATGTTAACCAAGTCCCCAAATTTATGTGTTGTTTTTTCATTCCACTACTGTTAGTTTTATAATACAGAGCATTTGACTTGTGTATACTTAGTCATGAAAATCATCTCTTAAATTTCTTTTTGATGACTCTTTTGTCAAATTTGGAATCTTGTTCCCTCCTACATAATAAAACAGCTGGTTGCTGACTATTTAAGAAAATAAGCACATACTTAAAAATATTACCTACATTTTTCAATTCTTCTACTATTGGCTTAAGATTTAGGTTTGCTGATTCTCTGGCTTGCAATCAGCACTATTTATTATTTTTGTTGTATTCTCAGTGCCTGCCAGGTTGGCTAAATTGGTTCTTCCTATCAACTTCTTAAAGGATTTAGAAGATTCTGTGACTAAAAGATTATACTTTCTAATTCCAAATTGTGATTGAAAACCCCATCTGTGCCCTTACTTTTGTGAGGCACCACATTTACCAACATTGTCATCTCATTGTTTTCTTCTGATTGCATGAACACATAACTCATTAGCCAACACTTAAATGTAAGTATCTGCCTCTTCATCTCCACCATCCACCTCCTCTAATCTTCCCCATCTCTTGGCTCTCATCTCCTAGACAGGGTTTCTCAGGTTTTGTGAGAACTAAATATTTTCTTTAAGTAACAGTATAGGAATCAATTGTAAGTATAAATTTAGACACAAAAAGAAATATGTCTCTTTAGAATGAGATCAGAAATTATAACAATTTACTAATTTTAAAAAGTTGACACAAATATCATAGAACGTAAAATACCGAGAAGACTTTTCCAGGGCCACTCAAAGTCTTGAAAGACACCATAAAGTGAGAGTCCCTGAGGCTTTAGTTGTGTGACTTCTTGTGGTCATTAAGCATTGCCTCCCACCACTCCTCTCAACTCTTCTTCTGCTTGAGCCACTCTGGCTCTTTGATTTTCCTGGAGGTCTCCAGAAACATTCACTTCTCAGCCTCTTACAGTTGCCACATCCTCTCTTTGGAATGCTGTTCAGGATTTAATCAGCTCCCTCCTTCCTCTCTTTCACTATATTCCAATGGTATCTCTTACCAGCATTCCCTAGGCCTTCTCCGTACTTTATTTTTCTCTAAAGCTTTAGTCCTATCTTAGATAAATGTTTCACTTCCGTATTAGATTTTTATCTATTTCTAGTCATTAAGATGTAACTTTCATGATGGAAGAAATTTTTGCCTCTTTTCATAAAATATATATCAGTCCCCAGAACCTAAAAAAGAACCTCACATGTTGTAGAATTTCAATGACTATGCATTCAATAAATAGAAGTGCTAAAGAAAGTTCAATTTTATGTTTAACAAAGTACATTGTAATCAAAAGATAATTAATAAATATCGTTTGAAAAAAAGAAGCAGAGAGAAGAGAAAAAACGTAAAACTGCTAACAAAATTATAATTTAGAACTTCTGAATAGAAGATGAAGAAAGGACTATCTTTCTTCCAAGGAAATAGAATCAATTTTCTTGATGTTCTATGGTTCTCACAGAGTCAACACATAAAATTTTATCTGATTTTCTGATTTAGACTTATGTAAAGAAAATTTACAAAGATGAAAAAGTCTTTATTATATAAAAAGCATGTACCTGGAGTTAGAAATGCAAAACAAAGATAAATGGAGCCATTTAAAATGGAGCTGGAGTTACCATCCCAGAGGAACTGCCTTGCAAATTTTATGCCTTAAACATTTGGAATGCTAAAACAGGACGAATAACCTTTGGACTGGGCCACTGTGTCCCAAAGAACTCTTTGCAAGGATAACAAGAAAACAGATACTATGACTACCAGACAGATGACTACCAGACTGAAAATTAAAAACATTCTTTATAATTAGCATCACTATGTTATGTTATCTGCACCTATAAAAATGCCTTTCTTCTATTTATGTAATTGCTTCCCTTTCCTTTCTCATAAATACCCATTGACTTTGCTTCTTGACTGGATCATTATTTGAGCTTCTGCCTACATCAGTGCTTTCTTGAATAGCTATTCTTTTTTGACCTCAAATGAATGCTTGTTGCCTCTCACTTTGAAAGACCTTTTCTTTTTAAGTTTACAGACATAAAGACAAATAGATGCTTCAAAGTAAAGTAGGTTTCAGTGTCAATTTAAGGAATTTCAACTTTGTGCTGATGATTCTTGGACTTGAAATCTAGTTTGTGGAATTACAAGAGACATCCTCTTATAAGTATTGCTAAAAAAATATTCATGTACACTTTATTGTTAAAATCTTTAGTGAGACCTGATTTACAAAAGCATAGGCATTCGTACAATATAATTTTTCTTCTTCCAATATTTTTGAGAACATTAAGAAACCATTAAACACAATTCACAAAAATTGTGTTTATTTATAAATGCCTCCTTCATGCTTATTAATTATATGTATATATTTAAATATGCACTGCCCTGTTTTCTTCTAAAAGTTAAGAACAAAGAGTAGACACTCTTATTCCTCTTAAATTTTTAGTGTCACTCCATCAATTATATCATAAAGATGAGGCTTCTCATCATAGAGGAGCTCTTAACTTCTCTTAATTTCTCCTATCAACCTAATATTCATTCTGTATACAAATAATGTCAATTCTCTGCAAATACCCAAATATGCAATTATCTTTGGTTCCTCTGCCAGAAATGGTCTACCTTCTCTAAATCCTTCTTCCATAATATGCTTTCACCATTTCCTATACGTACCTACATCACAGCTGAGATAAAATAATAAACTAAAGGGTCAAATTAGATAGGCAAAAACCTGAGATTTTACCTAGAATCAGTCTTTACTAATAATCCAAATGATACAGTTAACTTCAAGACAAAAAAATCTTGGATCTTGGGTTGCCAGTATAGCTCTTTAGGTCCTTTCTTGTCATGTTATTATACTGTTATGTGCATTGACCAATATTTCACATGTGAGGTCTTTATGTAATGCATGTGTTCTCACAAAAATAAAACAATTTTGGCCATGAAATAGCTCCATTTCAACACAATTGCACAGATGACTAACATTTTCCAGGGGCCTATGCTCTATATTCCGTAAATATCAGATTTGTTATTTTAGGCAAAGAAGACAGACTAGGTGTTTTCTCCTCTACCTCCTTCTCTTCCTTTTGGCACTGGTGAGAAGTTCAAACAACATACAAGAAACTTCACCCTGGTCTACCACTTAACCACCATAAAAATGACAAACCAGTCTCTTTTCACTGTTTTCTTAAGCCATTTCAGACCTGCTTGGGATCCACACTGTTCTCCCAGCAAACTTCATTATGTGAGTAATAAAGCTTTTCATACCTCTGTGTGTGTGTGTGTGTGTGTGTGTGTGTATGCAAGTATGTATGTGTGTGTGTAGTGTCATCAGTGCTTTTTCTGTAGCCACAACCATCTTCCTTCTTGGACTCTTACACATTTTCCATTTGCCACTAAAAGCTAAAATAATATTCTTAAAGAGTTAATCTTCTTAAAGACAAGATTAATTTACTTAGATAGCATCATTCCCCATCTTAAAATTGAAATGTCCAAATATAGTGTAAAAGCCTTATGTAACCTGAGCCTTGCCCATTTTTCTATTCTCACTTGGTATCATATTCTTAAAATGATACTAAACTCCAAGTATTACTATTTGCTTTGAGTTTCTTGAGCATTTCATTTATTTTTCTTTACTTCAGGTTCTTTGAGCCTACTATTTTCCCGAAATGACCTTCTTCCCCCTTGTTTTTTCCACCTTTAAATGGTAAATAATTTATTTTTAAATTTTAGCTTAAATGCTACCTCTTTACAAAGGTAATTATTGTCTGCCCTGCCTGCCTAGAGAAGAAACATTACTATATTTTGCCTCCATGCATAATTTGACCCTTCAGAGCTTCACAACAGCAGAAACTGTGTCTTTTTTATTTACTCTCTATAACTGGGATCCCATAGAGTATCCATCACATAATAAATATTATTAAATTAATGAATAGTGCTGAATAACTTACTGACCAATTGCTTTGGAAATTAAGCCTCTAATTAAGGGAAAACATAATAAAATTGACTCAAACAATTATGGAGATGAAACTCACCCACTTAATGACATGGAAATAAATGGTTGTGGTCACGCACGAAATAAATAGTTAAAAACAAACAAGCAACCAACAGAAAAAAACTACCAGCTTGAGATGAATAAAATATTAGAATCTGTAAGAATTTACTCCCTATTTATACTAACTGGAAAGTACACAGATGGATCTAAAAGTTTGAAAAGAACTTTTATTCCTCTCTGGTGTTGGAAAGGTGGTAATACAGTGAGTATGATGAAGGCAGTTCTTCCATTTCTCAGAGGGAGAATTAAAATAAAAGAGTAAATAATTTTTTTCTAAAAGAGCCACAGCACCTTTCTTCTTAGTTTCTCAGATCAAAATTGAAACTCTCCTTTTAGTAGAACACTGTATATTAACACCCTTCACTTAACATAGACCGAAAGATCTATATTAAGATCACCGAAAGAATAAGTATACCAAATGAATAACAAAACAAATCTAGATAGCCATATTTATTGATCTTATATACAATTGTATGTAAATATAAAACTTAGGAATGTTATTTCTTTTTTCACTTCACAGGTGGAAAAGCAGGACATATATCTATTGAATTTGACACATAGGAATTAAGAAATTATTACCAACACTCTTGATAAGATAAGGAGTTAATATTCTTAAGGAGTTAATGCAGGATTTAACACTCTTGATAAGATAAGGAGTTAATGCAGTAATGTCATTATCTAAAGCAGAGTCTTCAATAAATATCAGATGAAACTATCCAGAAAAAAGTTTAAATCTAAAGTTAATAAATATTGTAATTTTTTTCATTCTGAAAGAGATATGAAAGATATAAAAAGATTGAAAAGAAAAGGGGAAAACCATAAAGACAAATTGTTATAATCATTTTTACTAAGAATGTAAAATAAATGTAGAGATAAATTTGATGTGATCTGAGATGTCCACAAACATTGAATACTTTATATATAATTATTTTAACTAATAATTACTCTTCAGATAATATTGTAATTATTCAAACATATATTTCTTTATGTCTAGTTTGATTTGTGAATTTCTCGTTAAGTTTCCCCTACTTGATTTTTTCTTCTGCATTTCCAAATCTCAAAGAAAAATATTTATATTTAAGAAAAGATGAATCCTTTCACAAGTTAGTGAAACATTTGCATTAAAATATCAGGTAAAATCATGTTATTATTTCCATTGCAAATAATAATTGTAAATGCTAATCGCCTCTGCTTCACATTCCACTACTTGTGATAAACATAAAAGTATTATAAGTTTTTTTATAGCCTATAAACCCTAAATTTAGAAACATAATTTTTTGAGTACATTACTTGGTTTTCTTTAAAATATATATAATAGAATTAATGATTTAAAGAGATTAAAAATAATGAGATAAAGTTTGGCATTATGAAATAAGCATTTTATCATAAAAAGAATCAATATGCTTAAAAAATATTTTAATGTGTATGTTCTGCATTTTCACAGCCAGCTAAGGGTATAGCTCAGCTATAATCCTGACATTTTTCTGTATGAGTAAATTTTATGAGTTGCAGATCTCAATTTTCTCTAATGGAATATTTTAAAAGTTGAAAAATAAGGCCTTGAAGGTTATTTCATCTGATGACATATTACGATTCTGTATTATTTTTGAGAGAAACTTCAAAATTTGATCTTGAATACCTTTGATATTTGATTTTTATTTTATTTTTAAAATTTATTTATTTAAATTAGTTTCAACTATACAGTACATTGATTAGACATCTATATAGTTCATAAAATGATCCCCCCAATTGCTTCCTCCCTCCCTGGCCCTCTACCTAGCCATCATATTAATGCTAACTGCATTCCCTCTGCCATGCTCCCCAGCCCCATGATAACTATCAACTACTAATTTGTACTTCTTTAATCTTCACCCCATTCTTCCAACCCCCCAACTTCCTCCCCTCTGTCTGTCACCAAATTGTCCACTATATTTGTGAGTCTGTTTTTGGTTAGTTTATTCTTTTTGTTTCTTAGATTCTGCATATAAGTGAAATCATATGGTATTTATCTTTCTCTGTCTTATTTCACTCAGCATAATTACCTCTAGGTCCATCCATGTCATTGCAAACAGTAAGATTTCACTTTTTTAATGGCTGAGTAATATTTTATTGTATATATGAACCATAATTTCTTTATCCAATCTTCTGTTTGGGGGAATTTAGGTTGCTTCCATATCTTGGCTATTATAAATTGTGCTGCCATGAATATTGGAGCGCATAGATATTTATGAATTATTGTTTTGGGTTTCTTTGGATAAATACCCAGAAGTGCAGTTGTTGGGTCAAAAAGTATATCCATTTTCAATTTTTTGAAAAACCTCTATACTGTTTTCCATAGCAGCTGTACCAATTTGCAATCCCACAAACCATATATGAGGGTTTCCTTTTCTCCACATCCTCACCAACACTTTTTGATATATTGATGTTAGCCATTCTGACAAGTGTGAGGTGATATCTCATTGTGGTTTTAATTTGCATTTCTCTCCTGGTTAGCAACCTTGAGCATTTTTTCAGATGTCTATTAGTCAACTGTATTTCTTCTTTGGAGAAGTATCTGTTCAGGTCTTCTGCATATTTTTTAATTGGATTATTTGTTTTTTGTTGTTGTTGAATTGTATAAGTTCTTTAAATATTTTTGGATATTAACCCCTTATCAAATGTATCATTAGCAAATATCTTCTCCCAAACAGTTGGTTGTCTTTTTGTTTTGTTGATGGTTTCCTTTGCTGTACAAAAACTTTTATTTTGATGTAATCCCATTTGTTTAGCTTTTTCTTTTATTTCTTTTGTCCAAGGAGATATATCTGAAAAGAAATTCCGGTTAGGAATATTAGAGAGTTTACTGCTTATGTTTTCTTCTAACTTTTATAGATTCAGGTCTTATATTTAAGTCTTTAATCCGTTTTGAGTCTATTCTTGTATACAGTGTACAAAGGTAGTCCAGCTTTTTTTTGTTTTTTGGGTTTTTTTTTTTTTTTGCATGTATCTGTCCAATTTTCCCAACACCATTTATTGAACAAACTGTCTTTACCCCATTGTATTTTCTTACCTTCTTTGTCATATCTTAAGTGAGCATATAGGTGTGGATTTATTTCTGGGCTCTCTATTATGTTCCATTGATCAATGTATCTGTTTTATGCCAGTAACATGATGTTTTGATTACTGTAGCCTTGAAGTATAGTTTGATATTAGGTAGTGTGATACCTCCAACTTTGTTCTTCTTTCTCAAGATTGCCATGGCTATTCGGGGTTTTTTTATGGATCCATATAAATTTTAGGATTATTTATTCTAGCTCTCTGAAAAATGCCATTGACATTTTAATAGGAGCTGCATCGAATCTATAGATTGTTTTGGGTAGTATGGCTATTTTAATGATGTTGATTCTTCTTACCCGTGAACATGGTATATTTTATCATTTATTTGTATCATCTTCAATTTCTTTTTTTTCAATAACATAATTTCTGAAAACAGGTCTTCTACCATTTTGGTTAATTTGATTCCCAGATATTTTATAGTTTTTGACACAATTGTTTTCTTAATTTCTCATTCTGAAAGTTCATCATTGGTGTATAAAAATGCCACTGACTTCTGAATATTTATTTTGTAACCTGCTACTTTACTGAATTCATTGATCAGTTCTAACAGGTTTTTGGTGGAATCTTTACGGTTTTCCATATATACTATCATGTCATTGGCAAATAATGAGAATTTTACTTCTTCCTTTCCAATTCAGATACCTTTTATTTTTCTTTTTTGTCTTATTGCTTTGGCTAAGACTTCCGATACAATGTTGAGGAGTGGTGAAAGTGAGCATCCTTGTCTTATTCTTAATCTTTTTAGCCTTTCCCCATTGAGCATGAGTTAGCTGTAGGTTTGTCACATATGGCCTTTATTATGTTGAGATGTGTTCCCTCTATTCCCATTTTACAGAGAGTTTTTATCATAAATGGATACTAATTTTTTTGAACACTTTTTCTGCATCTATTGATATGATCATATGGTATTTATCTTTCGATTTGTTAATGTGGTGTATCACATTAATTGATTCGCAAATATTGAACCAACCTTGCATCCCAGGAATAAATCCAACTTGATCATAGTGTACAATATTTTTAATGTATTACTGAATTCAGTTTGCTAATATTTTATTGAGGATTTTTGTATCAATGTCCATAAGAGATATCAGTCTATAGTTTTCTTTTTTGTAATGTCTTTGCCTGGTTTTGGAATCAAGGAAATGGTGGCCTCATAAAAGGAATTAGAGAGCCTTCACTCTTCTTAAAATTTTTGGAATAGTTTGAGAAGAATAGGTGATAATTCTTCTTTGAATGTTTGGTAAAATTTGCCTATGAAGCCATCTGGTCTAGGACTTTTGTTTTGGGGAAGGTTTTTGATTACTGATTCTATTTGATTGGTGGTAATTGGTCAGTTCAGATGTTCTGTTTGTTCTTGACTCAATCTTGGGAGATTATATGTCTCTAGGAATGTGTCCATTTCTTCCAGATTGTCCAATTTGTTGGCAAATAATTTTTCATAGTATTTTTATGATCCATTGTATTTCTGTGGAGTCTGTGGTTATTTTTCCTCTTTCTTTTCTGATTTTATTTATTTGAGTTCTCTCTCCTTTTCCTTAATGAGTCTAGCTAAAGGTGTGTCAATTTTGTTTATTCTTTCAAAGAAACAGCTCTTGGTTTCATTTATCTTCTGTATTGTTTTTCTAGACTATTTCATTTATTTCTGCTCTGATCTTTATTATTTCCTTCCTTCTATTCACTTTGAGCTTTGTTTGCTGTTCTTTTTCCAGTTTTTTTTTTGTTTTCATTGTTAGGTTAGATTGTTTATTTGAGCTGTTTCTTGTCTCTTGAGGTAGGCCTGTATTGCTATGAATTTCTCTCTTGGGACTGCTTTCACTTTGTCCCATAAATTTTGAGTCGTCGTGTTTTCCTTTTCATTTGTCTCTAGGTATCTTTTGATTTCTTCGTTTATCTCATTAATAACCCATTCATTGTTTACTAGCATGCTATTTAGCCTCCAGTATTTGAGTATTTTCCATTTTTTTCTTGTAGTTAATATCTAATTTCATACTATTGTGATCAGAGAAGACAGTTGATATGATTTCAATCTTCTTAAATTTATTGAGACTTGATTTATGTCCTAACATGTGGTCTATCCTTGAAAATGTTCCATATGCACTTGAGAAGAATGTATATTTTGCTGTGTTGGGGTAAAATGCTCTGAAAATATCTATTAAGTCCATGTGTTCTAGTATGTCTTTTAGGCCCAGTGTTTCCTTGTTGATTCTTTGCATAGAATATCTGTCTATTGGTGTCAATGAGGTATTAAAGTCTCCTACTATGAGTATATTATTATTGATCTCTCCTTTTATGTCAGTCAATAATTGCTTTATGTAAGTAGGTGATCCTTTGTTGAGTGCGTATATGTTTACTAGGGTTATGTCCTATTGATTTATAGATCCCTTTATCATTATGTAATGCCCTTTTCTGTCTCTTATTATAGTCTTTGTTTTAAAGTCTATTTTATCCTATGTAAGTATTGCAACTGGCTTTTTTCATTTCTGTTTGCATGAAATGCCTTTTTCTATCCCTTTATTTTCAGTCTGTGAGTGTCGTTTGATCTGAAGTGGATCTCTTGTAGACAGCATATGCATGGGTCTTGTTTTCTCATCCATTCGGTGACCCTATGTCTTTTGATTGGAACGTTTAATCCATTTACATTTAAAGTGATTACCAATAGGTATATTGTTACTGCCATTTTATTATTCATATTTATTATTTCTATTTTCTTTTTTACCCCTTCTCTTTTAACAGAAGATTCATTAACATTTCTTGTAATGCTGGCTTATTGGTGACGAATTCTTTAAGCTTTTTCCTGTCTGGTAAGCTCTTTATCTTCCTTCCATTTTAATCAAAAGCCTTGCTGGGTAGAGTATTTGTGGTTGTAGATTCTTGTTTTTCATAACTTTGAATATTTCTTGCCTTTCCCTTCTGGCCTGCAAAGTTTCTGATTTTTATTTAAATATTTTTAAATAATATACCTCTCATTTACATTCACCTAAATGTACAATTTCTTATGTCATGCCAACTATTTCTTTATAATTTATTGATTAAATTTATTATTACATTTTTGTGCACCATTAAGATTTAAATATTAGTAGATTCGTAATGTTTACATGTTTGTTGGGTTGAATTTCTTTTGAGATGTTTTATGCACAAACCAGTAGATGCTGACCTGAGGAATAAAGTGCTTCCCTGTAGCCCTTCCAGAGGGAAGATAAATGTAGTCTGTACCTGGCTTTGCTGAACCTTTGTTATAAGTATGAATATCCTTACTTTCTTGCTGTTGTATGTTGTATCTTTTTTCCTTCACTAAACCATAGAATCCTAAGTAGAATAGGCCCTTGAACAACACAGATTTCAACTGTGCCAGTCAATTTATATAGTTATGGACTGCTTAACAACTGGGATACATTTTGAGAAATACATCATTAGTAGTATTTTTTATCCTGCAAACATAATAGAGTGCACTTACACAAACCTAGATGGTATAGCCTATTGCTCCTAGGCTACAGGTCTGTACAGTATGTTTCTATACTGAATACTGTAAGCAATCGTAACATAATAATAAGTATTTGTGGATCTAAACATATCTAAACATAAAAAAATTACCATAAAATTGTGGGAGAAATGATAAAAAAATAGTACACCTATATAGGGCACTTACCATGAATGAAGAAGTTTAAAAGATTAGAAGTTGCTTTGGGTGAGTCAGTGAGTCAGTAGTGAGTGAATGTGAAGGCTTAGGACAGTACTGTATACATCTGAAGACTTTATAAATACTGTACACTTAAGCTACACTAATTTACAAAACAACATGAGATACATCAAGTACAAAAAAAATGATGCAATCATTTTATAGTAATTTTTTTTTATAACTAGAAAGGATACACTCTAAAATAACAATAGAATGTATAGTATAGTAAATACATAAACCAGTAATATAGTCATTTATTATCATTATCGATTAGTTGTATTATACATAATTGCATGTATTATACTTTTATACAACTAACAGCACAGTAGGTTTGTTTACATTAGCATCATGGCAAACACAGACTAATTCATTGAGCTACATCATTACCACAACTACAAAGTCACTAAGTGATAAGAATTTTTGCTTCATTATAATTTTATGGGAACAGTATGTATATGTGGTTCATTATTGACCTATAGTTGGGAATCCACACATATGGACTGTCAATTGTATACATTGTTCTGTCATTTTATATAAGGAACTTGAACATCTGTATATTTGGGTATCTGTGGAAGTCCTTGAGCCAATCCCCTCAATGCGTTGAGGGGCAAGTGTAGTTAAGTTTTGGGGGAGTCAAAAGTTATACTCAGATTTTCAACTATACAGGGTTCAATGACCTTAACCTCTTTATTACTCAAGAGTCAACTCTATTGCCATTTTGGGTTCTGTTTGACTACCACTATTAGCATCATTCTCAATAAATTATCTTGGGTTTTCTAATTATTCAAGAGTGTAATCTCCAAAATTAATTTTATTATCTCATTTTCACACTCTTTGTATCTCTAAAGTATTTCTTTCTCTAATTATGGTGGCTAGCACTTTCAGAAAAAAAGTGTTAAACAATAGTATGTATCCTTTATTTTGACTATTAATTTAATGAGAATCTATCCAGGTATTTTTGTATTTGGTTATGCTAATATTTTAAAGAATTTTTAGATATTGTTTGACATTGATTTATAAATATTTTCTGGTTTTTAAAACATTGTTCTTTAGTAAAAAATAATTGAGAGACTTTCTCTTCCTTTTATATACATATATATACACATATATATATATTCTAGACATTTTTAGATGGCATTATATGCATCTATATTTTAAAGATTTTGTTCTAACAAAATTCCTTTATAGAGTTAACTGGGTTCAGTGTTTCTAGGAAGAATAGTGCTTTTGGCAATATTCTATATTTCTTCTACAATAAATTTCTATGTTTTTATAATTTAAAGTTATTTTAGGTGAATTTATCTTCATATAATATCCAATAAGTCTATATTTTTCTTTTTAATTTTAACTGCATGGAATTGAACAAATTTTAGTTTATGCAGTTTCTTTGGTAACTGTAATTGTTTTCCTTAATATTTAGAATTTTATATATTTGTGTTTTCTTTCTTTTTCTTGAGTAAATTAGCTTTCTAGTCACATATAAGCTATGTTTCTTGATCTTTTCTTTATTATTAGTTTTATTAATAATTTTATTTTTTTAATTAAATAAATTCTGATTTTAAATTTTGTTTCTTTCTACTATAATATTTTCAAATTACTGTTCACTCAAACCAGAAATTAATTACAGAAGAAAAAAATGTTATATTTGGATATGAATAAAGGGAAATCACACTAACTCAGGAAAAGGGAATATCAAAGATAAATTACAAAGTAGCTCAAAAATTCTCATCAAATGCTACACATTAAAACATATTAAACACATTACAAACATAGCATCTAGAGAAAAATTCAGACTAATTATTTATATCATTAAATCATATAGCTTAAAAATAATTTTATTTTTTGAACCATAGATGTTTTAAGAAATACAACGAAATAAGTGTAGGATTACAGAAATAATTCTAACTTAGGACTTTAAAAGAAATCAATACGAAAATTTTAAAATGTAGAACTACTAAATAAGTTTAAGTGTTAGTTCCAAATACTATGTAATAAAGAAGCAACTAGCCAAATAAATAATTTTGAAAGTTGTATAAATCAATTAGAAAAATCCCTAAAAGATTAGTAATAAAGACAAATAATACTCATAAATATTAATGACTATGAAGTCCTGATAAATTTCATTAGCAATCAGATACATACTAAAAATCACAAGTTACCATTTTTTCCCCTCGGATTTATGAACAATAATGAATTAAATATTTTAAGCAATTTGATCACAAGATATTAACAAATGATACCACAGACAATTGAGTGAGAGTGTTGCATGGAGATAATGGTTTCTGTTTTTATTTATTAATTTTTAAGCAGGCAGACATGCATTATTTAATAATTCTTTAATAATTAACCATTCTTCATTGCAACTGGAGATAAAGTAGTATTATTATAGTCACAGATAATATGTTATATCTTCGATGTTTTACAAAACTCCTGAACTTATTAGCAAAATCTGTAGCTATGGTCTGCAGTGAGAGGTCAGAGAAGCCATGTGGTTGGCATATTTGCCTCTCTTGAGGGACATTGCATCTCAGTGGGGTCACTGGCTGACAAAGCTCCATTAAGTATCATGCTATTTTATTTGAGGAAATTGGTTGCATTCATGTTTGTTCAGAACCAAGATAATTCTCCTCCCGACCTTTTTCACCCAGTACTAACTGATTTCCGAGATTTAGACACCTAAATCATGAGGGAGACCAGGAGGTTAATTCAGCAATTCTGTAAATAGTTCAGTAGTGGAAGTGTTTGCCAAATAACAAAGCTACTTCTTTCCCCAGAGATGTAGAAGTGAAGACATTATTTTCCATAAGCACAAACTGCAATCTGAGGATGGTGTTGACATCTGGCAAAGCATGAGCTCCACAAAGATCATGAGGCCAGGCCTGCCATCGGCTTTCTCTGTGGCCTTACTTCTCCAGATTATATTGTAACAGACCATCAACTCAAGAATCTTGAAAGTGGTCCTCTCTTTTAGCCCTGTAGTTCTTTTACTCTATAGCTATCTAAGGAAAAAGTTGACAATCATCAGCCTATAACTACTGAGAAGGAAATTACAACTTTGGGGAAACTAACTGGCACTAACTGGCACTGGATGTGCCATCAGACAGAAGCAGCTATACATGAGTTCATTATATTGAAGAAGTCTACAATGCCTTCTAATGAAAGCCTTAATAAAAAAATTTAAAAAAAAAATTCCTCATAAAAGCATTATAATTTTCCTTGAAGAAAGAAAAGATTAGTGGCTGCAGGCTTGTTCCAGGGTCTGATGTGGTTCACCAGACCAATCAGGATGCTCCAGAATCCAGAGCCTTCACACTACTGTGGAGCTGGAGCAACCAGGATTCGGAACACTCAGTACACTACTAGTTTTAGTCACCTAGTAGTGTGTAAGTAAGATGACAGTAAGTATAATAGCACGCTGTGAATGGGACAGGGGTCATTGGAATCACAATTAGAACATGCTTCAGAGGTGTTTCAGAAATGTTGCTGTAGAGTCCAGGTATTAGGCCTGTCCTGCCTCAAGGTTTTGTATGTGGTCTCAAAGTGTATATATAACTGAAATTCTTATGCAGATTATATAACTACTCATAATCAGCCAGAAAAAAAATGTGTTCTGACTTTATCTTCTGATTTCCACTGAGAATTATAGTAATATACCTACCATCTGCTAAAGCATTATAAAATATGGTTTGCAGGAGTTGTCTATTTTTTGCTTCCATGACCATTTATATAATAAAAAAAAAATGTACCCTCTCTTATTTATTACAAATATTACTAGTACATAATAAAATCAACATATATAACACATATTACATATTTTAGGATTAATTATGAAATGAAATTAAAATTTAAAACAACATTAAAAATTAGTGAAAATGTATTCCTTAATAAGGTAAATAAGTTTAGGATTTTTAAAAATAATAATTCATTTATCTGCAGATACATGAGTATAATTTATTTCTAGAATGAAACAGTATTAAGCATCAATTCTATTCCTATATTTTTGTTTTTATAAATATAAATGCAGAGTAAACATGAGGATAGAAATGAAGTTTAGTTATAGTAATATTGTTCAAGTTTTTACAGTTATCTAGTGATATATAAATAATTATTTTTAAGAACAAAAGCAAAGATAAAGAAGGAAAAAATACTGCCTTATAGTGACTTGTTACTCAGTTATTCACTTTGACAATTCTGAGGAAGTATGAAAATAAAAAAGGAAAATAAAAAAGACTTAGCAAATAATTATAAATAATATCTGATTTCTTTTTCTTTCAATTTGAGGCACTGTATTTTAAAAGATACTAAGAGTTTAGAAAAGGAAATATTAACTTCAACACATTTGTCAATAAACAATTTGCTCAGCATTATATAGGTATAATTGAAAAATTAATTGTGTATATTTAGGATGTACAAAGTAATGTTTTATGTATGTATACATTGTAAAATTATTGTCACAATAAAGCTAATTAATATATCCCTTACTTCACATAATTAACTATTTGTGTGTGTGTGTGTGTGTGTGGTAAGAATATTTACATCCTACTTACTGTCTTTGCAAATTTCAAATACACAATACTCTATTATTAACTATAGACCCCATGCCGTACATTAGATCTATAGTACTTATTTATATTGCGTAACTGAAACTTTATATTCTTTGACCAAATCTCCTCATTTCTCCCACCATGTCCTGCCAACTATCATTCTACTCTTTGCTTTTATGATTTTGGCTTTTTTAGATTCCACATATAAGTGATATTATGCAATATTTGTCTTTCTGCATCTGCTTTATTTCACATAATGTAACATCCTCCAGATTCATCTATGTTCTTGCAAATGGTATAATTTATTTTTTCTTAAGGTTGAATAATACTCCATTATATGTATATGCCACATTTTCTTAATCCATTAATCCATGGATGATCACTTAAGTTGTTTCTATATCTTGATTGTTATGAATAATGCTGTAATTAATATGGGAGTGAAGATATATCTTCAATATACTTATGTCATTTTCTATGGATATAAACTCAGAAGAGAAATTGGTGGATCATGCGATAGTTCTATTTTTAATATTTTGAGGACCTCCATTCTGTTTTCTGTAATGGCTGTACCAACTACATTTTCACCAATAGTGTATAAGCATTCCCTTTTCTCCATATCCTTTCCAACACTTATCTTTTGTTTTTTGGATAATAGTCATCCTAATCTGTGTGAAGCGATAACTAATTGTAGTTTTAATTCGTAGTTCACTGATGGTTAGTGATGTTACACATCTATTCGTATATCTGTTGGCCATTTGCATGTCTTCTTGGGAGGATTGTCTATTCAACTCCTTTGCAGTACGATACTCTCATGAGGCTGAGCAGTGGCAGTGAGTCACAGCTTCCAATCAGCTATACAGTCAGGAGGGTGAACAGCCAATACTGTACAAGTGTACTATGTTGCCAGTATTTTTGGATATTGTGTTCTTATCATATTTAAGGTAGGTTGCACTAAGCTACATATATATGGCTATTAAATGCACTTTTGATTTAAGATATTTTCAACTTATAATGATTTTATCAGAGATACAACCCCATCATAAGTCGAGGAGCATCAGTATGTGAAAAAGCCATATTTAGCATATCTCTTATGGCTCCTTTACAAAAATCTCCCTTGCTAGGATCTCTTTCAAGAGTTGTGCTTTATTTCAAAATAGTCAAGAGACAGAAGAAGTGAAATCGATAAAAATATTACTACAACTCAAAATGACCTTATTCTACAATATATTTGATTTTCATCCTTTCCACTATGGGTTAAAATACTCTTTCTTAGTGGCATGTTTTATGCTTATCCCATATATTTAATAACAAAATACAGGATGCCTTGCATTGGTTTATGGTGCTGGTTACTCACTAAAAAAGTCTTCACCATACCAACAGCTTAGAGCACTGAGGTTTTGCCCTCCAAGAACATGAAATATTGTAAGATTTAGGGGTAAAGGCTATTTTTGTTTGTAAAGCAAAAGAAGTCTGTTGTGAAAGAAGAGATGGGAAGAGAGAACAAAAAACCTTTGGCGAGAGTTCATATAGAAGCAGAAGATATGGACATTCATTTCCCCAGTCTCTTGGAAAGTATCCCAGGTTAAACATGACTGCCATAAAGGCTCAGAAGTTTGTTAAACTGAATTTCTGCAGTAATAATACAAGTTGAAAATAGAAAGTTGTCCCTTCTAGGACTCAGTAAAAATTCTGTAGTTCAATCTAAACAAAAGTCAAAGGAAGAAAATCTGTTGGTCAGCAATGGAAAAGATTCTCTCTGAAATCCAAAACTAAGATGCTGGTGTGATTTGGGGAAACAGTACAAGTTAGAGATATGGTTAAATATAGCCCAAAAATTGTGGCCCCAGCTGGAAGATATAAACAGAACTGTAATCCGAATCTGGGGAACCATCTGCTGCAGTGGTTTTCAACCCAGATTGCATATTAGTATCAGAATCCTCTGAGGGCTTTAAAACTACCAGTTTCTAGGACTCACCCGAGATCGATTAAGTTAGAAGCTTTGTCATCAAGATCTAGGCATTTGAATATTTGAAAAGTTTCCCAGGGATTTTAATGTACAGCATAGATGAAGAACCACTATTTTATATAATTTTGACCTAGGAGAATTATACAATTGAACAAGATTTGATAAAATAAAAAAAAAAGATATTGTTGGTAGTTTTGAGGTACTAGGAAATGGAAATTAATATGAGTATAATAAGCATTATTATTGACAAAGCGACTCACCTCACCCACCTTAAAATTTTAGAAAATTAAAAAGATTAAATTTCCTTTCAGGGTCATTCTTCCAGAGCAGGAATGGACTGGAGGTTAGGGCAGGAGTCATATTTTTATAGATGTAAAGTGTAAGCCTTTACTTTTTTTCTTTGTAATGCAAGTGCCTGATTAAGCTTTGATTGCCAAGGCATCCATTTCAAAGAGGCATGCATTCAAAGAGGCATTTACTTCTATGAAATCTATCTCAAATAAACACATTGCCAGCCACAGAACTAAATAAAGAGACTTGTGGCCTCCCCACGCTAAGGCTCTTTTGTTTCAGAAATCTTGGTTGATTTCAATAACTGACATTTTGGGCTATATATATATATTTTTTCTCTGCCCACATCTAAATTCCCTCTCTTATGTTTTAGATTCACCAATAAAGAGCAAGTCCGCAAAACCCTAGCAATTTCCAGGTCATGTCACTAATAAACCTGTATTTTCTCAGAGTTTTCTAATGGTTATTGTTGAAGCATGTCTTGCAATCATAATAAGAACCACAGGGCTGGTACAGCCATAATATTGGTTATTGATAGGCTGAGATCAATACAAAACAAATGCTACATCAAAAATTTAGGCAAACATTTGTGCAAAATTAAGTTTATGGCAAAATCAATTATAACAGAAAAATATGAGCTGCAATATTACAATGGTGGTATTGTTACCTCCATATAATAGAATATAATACAATTTATTAAATGATATTTTCATATGATATTCAGTGTAGTTCCTAAAGCATGAATCATTTTAAGGCACTATCTAATACTGCATATAAAATACATTTATGTATATCTATGTACACAAATATGCATGTGTGTATGTACATATTTTTTTCAAAATGTTAACCAAAGCTGTTGATTGATTTCTGTTGTGTATAGGTTTCATATGATTTCAAATCCACTTGTTTATGACTTAAGTAAAGTTGTTTTAATCCATTTCTTTATGATAAAGATGAGAAAATGTTGCCTTAATATAAGAATATCCGGTGCCAGGATGTCATCATTCTAAATCTATTGTTTTCCATTAGCCTTCAGAAAAGAAGCTGCTAAGGGGCCTTGCTGGAGGCTTATTGATAGGAACATGAGAACTTGTGGAGAAGCAACTATGGCAAGAGGATATTTACACTATAAATACTGATAGTTAGTGAGGTTTGGGTCAGTTGACTCTACACTAACCTAAAAACTCTCTAAAGACTCTTGGGCATTTTGTCTTGTCCTGACAAAGCACTCCTCCTAGACTGTGGTAATAAACCCTAGTGGCCCTTGAAAGAGACCAGCCCACTACCAACACTGGCATATTCATTCTCTAGAAATATGCTCTAGCAACAGGACTTTTTACTTCTGTGCTGGCAACTGGTAATCAAATCTTTGGTTGGTCACTGGCTTTCCCAATTAATCTGTCATTTGTTTAGATTGTATTATTTCTTTAATTTGACTTATTAAGAGGTATTAGCTTGATACAACTGACGCATGAAATTCCCACAGTGAACCTGGCAAAGACAACTCAGTCTGAGTACAATTTTGCTATCTCCCACAAAACAAGAACAAAACAGCTTATTTTATTTTCTTGCTATATTTCTTTATTTTATTTTCATTTTCGAGAGGACAATAAGAATGTATTATGTTGAATATTTCATTATTTAACATTTTTCAAAGACTTGTTAGGAATGACAGGTTCTGGTGACTCATTAAGTGATATAAATTTGACATATTTTAAAATAAATCTGCCACTATACAGGCTGCTCAATAAATGCTAAAATATATGCAGGTCTCTAAAATATACATCTGCTCCTAAGGTGATATGACTTGAAAGCAGCATGTGGGTATAGGTGTTTAATAATTTCAATAGAGAGTTATCAAATACATACTTATAGTAGCTCATATGACTCAAATTGTTATTTGTTTTCTAAGAATAGAGTAAATTAAGAATGTAGAATTTTTGAATAAAGTATTCTAAGATACAATAGATTATTTTTATTTAAATAATAGTATTTGATCATTATTAATCGTTTTTTTAATTTAGATAACATAGAAGTATAACAAAAATTTGGAAAACTTATAAAAGCTGTAAATACAAGAAAGATATAATAACTACTGTTATTTCTGTATATTCCCTTAGAATTGACTTTAGAAACATACTTTAATCAGTTTTATTAAAGTGAATTTATGTAAATAAAATTCATCGAATATGTGTAGAATTTGATGAATTTTAAAAAAATGCAGTCATATAAGCACCACCACAATAAAGCTATAGAATATTTACCTCATCCTAATTCTGATTCTGATGGAATTATATGGTATGTAGATTTTTGTATCTGTTTCTTTTATTTAGCATAATGCTTTTATGAACTATTTATGTTGTTTACATTCATAGTTTATTCATTTTTATTAATAAGCAATATCCCATCTTTTGGATAGTCCACAATTTGTTTCCCCATCTACCTATAGATGGGCAAGTTAGTCCTTTCTAGTTTTTTGTATGTTATTAGGATGAATTCTATAAACAACCTACTGTAATCTTTTCTTTGAACATGTTTCATTTTTCTTAGATAAAGGCCTAGGAGCAGGATTTTTAGGTGATATGATAAGTATATATTTGACTTCATATAAACTACCAAATTGTCTTTCAAAGTGGTTGTACCATTTTGCATTTCTTCTGGCAATGTATAAGAGTCTTAGCTCCTCCACATCCTTATCAACAATTAACATTTTCAGTCTTTTTTATTTTTCACCATTTTAGTGAGTGTGAAATGGTATCTTATCAGATTTTTGATTTATCTCTTCCTAATAATTATTGACATTGAATTAGTTCTATGTGCTTATATCTACTCATTAGCCACTTACATATCTATTTTGTGAAATGTCAGTTCCAATCACTTGTTTATTTAGAAAAATTGATTTTCTTCTCTACTTATTGAGTTGCTAAAGTTCTTTACCAGATACATTTTTTGGAAATATATTCTCTCTGTTAATGACATGCTTTTTTATCTTCTTAATAATGTATTTTGAAAAGAAAATGCTTTAAATTTTAATGAAGTTTAATTTAACAATTATCAAATTATCAATATTTATTTTTTAAAGTTTTGTGTTCTATCTAAGAAATCTCTTAATATCTTGGTCACAAAGATTTCTCCTATTATTTCCTCCTCATTTATATGGGCTATCTAATTCCAATACTACATAATTTTAATAATGTGAGAATGAGTCATTTACAGGTAGTTGAGGAAGAGCAGTATATGCATGGCAGGAAAATTCTTGCTAGGCAACTCAGAAACAATGCGATGCAGGAGTTGTTTAGCTAGCAGTCCCCTGCCTGAAGTCTTCTTATTTACCATACTCAATTCAAATTAGGCTATTAAGACTAAACAAACATTCTAAGTTTTCCTTCCTGAAGCAAGTTGTTTTGTCTGAATCACATGACAGGAAAGGGGAGAGGGTCAAAGCTTCTTTCTGAATCTTCTGTTTCTTAATAACCAACTTAAAATGAATATCACAAAAAAGCAATTTCAGAGCGGCAAAAGTTTGGTCCCCTTCAATAGCTTTATGCTTTGTATTTCTTCCTACTTTTGTATTGCACAGACTAGAACCTAAAAGACAATGTTAAATAAATGTGGTGACAGTATACAATATTGTATTGTTCCCAATC
This sequence comes from Pteropus medius, assembly GCF_902729225.1. Taxonomy (NCBI): domain Eukaryota; kingdom Metazoa; phylum Chordata; class Mammalia; order Chiroptera; family Pteropodidae; genus Pteropus; species Pteropus medius. The sequence goes on from NW_024346771.1 coordinate 3,033,847, forward strand.
TTAGAGAAAAATCTTTCAGTCTTTCACCATTAAGTATCATATTAACAATAAGTGTACTGTAGATGTCTTTTATTGTGTTAAGGAAGTTCCCTTTATCACCACTTTTTTTTAAATTCTAAATGTGTTGAATTTTGTCACATCTATTTTGTTAATAATCTAGTTTTTATTTTATATTGTTAATCTTGTCAAGCTAAAAAAATAATTTTCTTCTTACTTTCTAGGTTTCTCTAGCTATGCTTAATAACCAAATTAACAGGCACAGATTAACAGAAGAGAATCAAATTTTAATATATGCACACAGGGAATTCACATAAGCATGAAAATTCCCAAAGGCAGTGCAGGAAAATGGGGTACATATGACATTTTGACAAAGAAGAAAAGGGGAGAAGTGAGTCATAGATTTTAAAATTGAGAATGGGTGATTCATGGGTAATTCAGGAAGAGTGAAAAACACATGTAGGCAAATTTCTACCAGGCAACCCAGAAATAATGAGATCCAGTGGGTGATGTAACCACCAGGCACCGCCTGGAGCCTGCTGATCTACCATACCCAATTCAAAATAGGCCAAGGCAAATATCTTAAGATTTCCTTCCTGAAGAAGTCCTTTCTATCTGAATCTTTAAGACAGAAAAAGGTGAAAAGACAAAGGTCCTTGCTGAGTCTGTTTCTTAATACTAGCTTAAAATCAATATCCCAAAAGCACAAATTTGGGGGTGGCAAAACTTTGGTTCCCTTCGATATGAGTTCTCTCTCTTTCTCTCTCTTTTTTTTTTTAGGAATATCTGAAATTTTTATTTTGTTCAAAAAGCAGTAGTTCAAAGATTTTTTTTTATATTATGGTGACATTGGTTAACAAAATCTGATTAGTTTCAGCTGTACATTTTAACAGTAAGGCATATATATAGTTACACTGTGTATTCACCTCCTATAGTTAGATTTCTTTCTGTCGCCACATATTTGACCCCTTTTACCCCATCTACCTACCCCCAAAACCCCTACCCTCTGGTAACCACTAGTCTATTGTTTATGTACATGAATTTCTGTTTGTTTGTCCTATTCATTTGTTGCTTTTAGGTTTATATCCACATATAAGTGATACTATGTGATTTTCAACTTTTTTTTTGTCTGGTTTATTTCACTTAGCATGATTATCTCAAGGTCCATCCATGTGTTGCAGTATTTCATCTCTTCTTATGGCTGAGTAATATTCCATTATATATATGTACCACATCTTCTTTATCCAGTCTTGTATTGTAGGCATTTTGAATGCTTCCATGCCCTGGCCACCATGAATAATGCTGCTATGAACATCAGTGTGCTAATCATTACTGAAGTAAAAGAATTGGGAGAAATTATAGCATTAATCGTCAGATTCTTTATGGAAGTAAAATTCTCTTCTAGCACTGTGAACCCAATTTTTAATTTGCTCCTTTGTTGGATTTGTCAGAGCTGTCTTCAACTGTATGGGCCTATGTTCTGCCTTTGAAGTATGCAGTCTGAAGCTTTCTCTATCAGCAAACTGGCTAATTATAACATCTCCTCCAAGCCTGGATATATGGCAGGATGCAGCAGTTTTACTTGGAGCTCATAGTAATTAAAATGTTCTATTAAAGTCTACGGCCATGCTACCCTGAACAAGCCCTATCCCGTCTGATCTCAGAAGCTAAGCAGGATCGGGCCTGGTTAGTACTTGGATGGGAGACCACCTGGGAAGACCAGGTGCTGTAGGCATAAAAAATAAAAAAGAAAAATAAAAAGGATTGTAAAATGACAAGGTCCTTGCAATCTGTGAGGTCAACCAAGGGTTGCTTTGTTTAAAAAAAAGTTAAAAATAAATAAAATATAAAATGTTCTATTGTGAATGTTATGGCGCGAATGATTCTGAGACCCACGGAGCCAACTGAGATTAATTATGAGCCTTTATTAGCCAGTCGGCGACTGACTCTCTACCACGCAGGGCTAGAGGAGATCAGCCCCGAGCTTTCAGAACAGGCAGCTGATAAAGCTCAAGACCATATCCTGGTGGTCTCCTGAACAAGCCAACAGATTACAGAAGTGGAAATTGGCTTTTAGCATATCTTTGCCCGGAACAACACCCTTAATTAACAAGTAAATGGATTACAGAAGCAGACATTGGCCATCTACATATGTTATACAATACACTTCCTAAACCACATACAAGCAAGTAGGACAACTTCTGATATCTAAAGATATTTCTTCCCTGTAGCTGACTTAGCTAGTTTGCTCGCTTGAAAATTTTCCACCCTTAACAGTGAACAAAGGGGAAAATACAAATAGTGCTCTGGAAAATAAAATTTTTTTTTTTTCTTACAGGGAGGTAGGATTTTATTGTCTTGGAAAACCACTCTTTGAGAGAGGGAGTGTGCTCAACAAGAATCTTGGGGCCTCTGATGATGAAGACATGGCATGAATATAATGAACATAATGCCTATTAAGCCATAACTCTCATGATTCATGCTGGGACCATTTTTGTGATTAGAACAAAGAATACAGAACCAAAGTCACATGAAAATAACTAGAGTTCCTTTCATTTGCATGTCTAGAATATCATGAGAAGTCACAAAATATAATATTTCTTAAAACTCTCCATTTTTTTCTTTTCTATTTGGTACCTTTAAATGCTGACGTGGCTTCTGGTGATTTTTACTCAAAACCTCACCAAAAAAAAAAACCACAAAAACCCTTACTTATTAAATGTATCCCTTCCCTAAAAATTAATGCTCTCTAGAATTCCTGTCTAAAGCAAGAGAATATAGAATACAGACTAATGGAAAACTACAGCCTGGAGTCAGAATGTCCATGCTAAAATCGTGATTTAGTCACTTAGTAGTTTGGTGAATGATTGTGATTTCCTTATCTTCAAACCAGGATAGTAATATCAGCACACAACAATGGTCTGCTGTAATGATTAATGAAAAAGAGCTAAAACAGAGTTTGACATAGAGTACATCTTAAGAAGCATCGAATTGTATGTACCTTTTCTTCTTTCCTTCTGACTTGTGGACAAATTCTGGCAAGGAGATGGGGGAGGGAAGCAAGACAAAGATAGGGATTAACACTGAGAACCTGTATAAAATATTAATATTAATATCTTCACAAAATATGTATATAGAAGCCCATGGAGAAAAAAAATATGGATGAATTTTAAAAATGGAAGAGTTCTTGAAAGAAAAAGAGCTTTCTCTTTACTGATATTTTCGCTCTGGGATTATGGTTGGCATGGAGAGGCACATCACTATAAAATTCTTCATCATCAATCATGTCCATGTCACATATCTCACTTTTTGTTAAAATTTACATCACTTTCCAAAATACTATATTGGATTGAAAGTAAGCAATAAAGAATGCTTCAAATTTTTGCATCAAGTGCTACATGTACAATATATTGCTCTCTTCCCTCCCATCAAATATAACTGAATCATCCACTGTGATGGAATCTCTGACCCAAAGATTATATAACTTTATTAATGCACAAAATAATATTTCTAAAGTCACATGAATCTGGGCACAAGGGTTAATATACCTGTGTTAAATTTCAATGTTTTCATATCCAATTTTAAAATAGTGTACTAACACCTTGGATAGGGAGATTTTTAGTTTCTGCTTCCAATTTGCACTAATAATTGATGGCTCATTAGCAACTCTGTGGGAACATCACAAAATACACATTCAGGAGAAAAACAACTAGATGTGACAGGGAGAATAAAGTCTATGCCAATCAGATTGAAATCTATTACATTCCAAATGAGAAGTTAGAAAACATTTTGAGTTATGCATTAGCATAAGCAAAAAGAATCTCATAAATTATGCTTGCTAATGACATTCATAATTTTGCAAAATCATAAAATAAACAAATGCTTCATTTTTTTCTTATGCTCTGTCCAGAATTTTATTTCTCTTAAAATACACTTGTTCAAATGCCACTGCCAGTTTGATTGGGAATGCGTTACTTGATCATGATTTTAGACTATTAGATACTATGATAAAAAGTAATAATAAATGAAATGTACTTTTCTTTAGATATTTGAGAAATAAGTTTTACCATTTTGGTAAGCTTGTTTCAAGGAAGCATAAGAACATGTTAGAAAACAATTTTGAGACATCTATTTTTTAAAGGAATGACATATGAGAATATTATTGTGACAGTATCTGAAACTAACTTGAAAGGTGTTAGGTAGCCAGCAATGCTGTAGTCAAATTCCTTTACTCAATTATGCATGTGAACAAATTACTTTCTGCTTGTGAGGAATTCCAATTACCAGGCAGTGATTGCTCTGAGTAGAATATGTTATCACAACAGAATTTAAAAGTTGGGAGGGCAAGCAGTGTGGAAATATTCATTTAATGAAAAATAAATTGACATCTTATTTTGCGATACACTGCTCTTTTAACTCCCTTTGCCATAACAATAGTTTTAGTGATAAAATTAAAGAATAGCAAGTAAAATGTATTTTAAAATGTGAAAGAAAATAGGCCCTTTCTTATTGTTTGATTATGTGAGCATGAAATTGTGGCTTACTCCCAAGTTCATCTAAATCCATGAATAAAATATGTAAGGGTTATCTGAAATGTTCTGATATTCACACAAAGGAAATTCCTCTGTGTTGTCAAGGCATATGCTAAATAAAGTGTAGACAAAAGATTGAACTTGCAAGGTTTTCTGTTGATTGGCCTCCCCCTCCAGCCTTTCTCCTAAAGCGCCCCTTCCACATACTCACAATTTAACCATGCTACAGAAATTACACTTCTTCAAGTGTCATCTATGCCTGGGTTATTGGCATTGCATTTTCTTGGGCTGCTTAATCTACCTAAATATCTACTGTCCAGGTCAACTGATGTTTACATTTCTTCTTCAACTGATTTATTCCAAGCCGTCATTCCAGACTCAACTTATGTATTGCACCCTCCAAAAGTAGTTTCATGGACCACGGCCTTCTCTTATAGAAGATAAATCATCCTCAGTGCATCTGCTTTCTGATTTAGTACCTATCACTCTATATTGTAATTGTCTCTTTAGTCATTTATTTCTCCCATGAGATGGAAGTCTATGAGGGGATTATGTTTTACATCTTGATATCCCTTTTAAAACCCATAAATAAGAGACTGATACACAACTTCCATCTCCTCCTTCCACTTTGAGAATTTCATATATTTCCATGACTTTAGTATCCATCTGTTTACTGAAAACTCTCCAATCTAAATATCCCAGCTACAGTTCTCTCCTGAGTTATAGACTTAAATAACCAAAGTATATACTAGAAATTTCCATTTGGTTATATCATAAGCTCCTTAAAATCAACAAGCCCAAGAGAACCCATCTTTCTTTCTAAAATCCAAACTGAACTCTTTTCCAATGTCTCTGTCTCAGTAAATATTACCACAATCTAGGGAGAAAAGCAAAATGAATAAATGACTGGGTTATAAAGGAACCAGGTATTCAAACTTTGCTATTTATACTAACTGTATAATCATGGATAATATTTATACCTTTCTTTTTTTTTCAGCTTTATTGAAATATAATAGATAATTAGTTGCTTGTATTTACATTGTGCAATTCAATGAGGTTTTTTTTTCAATTATAGTTGGCATCCAATAATATATCAGTTTCAGTTGTATAGCATAGTGATCAGAGATCCACATAACTCACATAGTGATCACCCCACTAAATCTAGTACCCCTCTTTCCCTTACATATTTATTATAACATTATTAACCATCTTCCCCTTGCTACACTCTAGATCTCCATATCTATTCTGCAACTATCCATTTGTACTTCTTAATCCCTTTGTCTTTTTTCGCCATCCCCTCCAACACCCCTCCAATCTAGTAGCCCTCAAAATTCTCTATATCTTTAAGTTTATTTGCACTTTTGTTGTTGTTATTTTATTCTTTAGATTCCACATGTCCATAAAATCATATGATATTTGTTTTTCTCTATCCGACCCATTTAATTCTACACAATATCCTCTAGGTCCATCAAAGCAATATCTTTTCCCATCCCATTCCTTTTAGTCTGTGTGTGTCTTTTCATCTGAAGTAAGTCTCTTGTAGGCAGCATATGTAGAGGTCTTGTTTTCTTATCCATTCAGCCACTCTATCTTTGGATTGGAGCACTTAATTCTTTTCCATCTGAAGTACTTGTTGATAGGAATGTAGTTATTAACATTGTTTGTTCATTTTTTTGATACATTTTTTTTTTCTTCTTAAAGAAGCCCCTCCAAGATTTCCTGTAATATTGGCTTGATGTTGATAAATTTCTTTAGCTTTTTTTTTTGTCTGAGAAGCTCTTCATTTGTCCTTTGACTCTAAATGATAGCTTTGCTGGATAAAGTATTCTTGGTTGTAATTCCTGGGTTTTCATCACATTGAATATTTTGTGTCAAGCCCTTCTGTCCTGCTTAGTTTCTTTTGAGAAATCAGCTACCAGTCTTATGGGTAGTCCCTTGTAAGTAACTAACTAACTGTTTTTCTCTTGCTGCTTTTAAGATTCTCTCTTTGTATTTAACCTTTGACATTTTAATTATGATGCATCTTGGTGTGGGCCTCTTCGGTTTCCTGGTTTTGGGGACTCTCTGAGTTTCCTGGGGTTTTATATCTATTTCTTTCACCAGGTGAGGGAAATTTTCCATCATTAGTTCTTCAAATTGCTCTTCAACATCTTGTTTTTCTTCAGGTACCCCTGAAACATGGATATTTTTACATTTAATAATGTCCCATAGGCTCTTTAAATTATCATTATAGTCTTGGCTTCTTTTTTCTTGCTGTTCTGATTGGGTGTCCTTGGCTTACCCATCCTCTACATTACTGATTCAATCTTTATCCACTCTGTTGATTCCTTCTAATATACTCTTCATCGCAGATAATGTGTTCATCATTTCTGACTGGTTCTCTTTTATAATTTCCCTATCCATTTTTATGGTTTGTTTTTCTCTTTGTGAAAGTTTTCACTGAATTCATCTACCCTTCCCATAAGTTAATTAAGAATCTTTATAACCAGTGTTCTGAACTCTGCATCTGTTAGATTGATTGACTCCATTATTTCTGGATCTCTGTTTTGTTCTTTCATATGGTTTCTGCTTATTTGTCTCTCCATTCTGGCTGCCTTTCTGTGTTTGTTTCTATGTACCAAGCAAAACTCCTAAGTCTCCCAGTCTTATTAGCATGGCTTTGTGTAGTAGGTGTCCAGTGGCACAGTCCTGAGGGGGTTCAATTGCAGGCCAAGTTTAGCCCCAGCCTATGCCCCGTGCCCCCAGATCCACCTGTTAAGATTCAGCAAGCAATCCGCAGATGCCGTGCTTAAAGTTGTCCCAAAAGGCGACACCAGAACCAAGGCCAGCTGCCACAATTGTGTTTTGGCATTGCTCAGCAAAAAGAACTGCACTGGCTGAGGACACACCAGGATGTGGCTTGGGTGGGGCTGCAAGTTAGGGGAGGTGGAGTTTCAAGGAATCCTCTGGGCAGAGGATCTCTGTTATCTAGTTTGGTGATATCTCAGCTATGACTGCACTAAGTCTGCACACTGGGAGTAGGGAGAGCTCAATAGAGGAACAATGGATACTGCCTGCACTTCTACAGGAGAAAGAGCTTGCCTCCAGCTCTCTCTCCAACAACTCAGTGTCCCCTGTAAGTTCCTGGTGTACCGTCCACTCCATGCAGCTGACCCAACGCTAGTGCTCAGAGAGAGCACGTCTATCACTGCGAAAGTCCACTAGGGGACATGATCCCTTTAAGAGGTGTCTGAGGCTGCCACTGCCATAGCCTATGTCCCACTCAGCCTCTAGGGACCAGGCAGCCTTGCATCTTCGCCCTCTCCTACCTTCTACTGTTTCAGGGTGATTATTTCTCTCCCAAGCTATAGTGCTTCTGTTTGTCTAAGTCCCTGGAGACTTTCTCTGCTGTTTTCTCCATGTTTCTGTCACAATTTCGATTTAGTCGCAAGAGGGATGAAAAAAGCCTCTATCATCTATGCCATTTTTTCCCTTTCCTATGCCTCATATTTCTTATGTGAAAAATAAAAATAATAATACCTCTCTCAAATGATTATTGTGAATTTTTAAATTAGTTAGTACATGTAAATCACTTAGAATACTGCATGGCAAATAGTATGCAGCTCATAAATATTAACCATTATTTCAATTCATCTAGTTACTCAAGCTAAAATCTCAAATCATCTCTGGATATTCTTTTCTTCCCTTTACCTTCCATATCTAACATACATATGTTATATATAACATACATGTGTTATATATAACATATTTATATAATATACATATATAATATAAAATGATATAATTATAAACTTGTCAAAATTATTTCTGTCTCTGAAACTTTAACATATCTCACAACCTCTATCATCTGACTTGAAAGCCACCATCATCTTTCACCTGTTTTACTCTTTATAGTCCTCTAAGTCATACTTTACACTCAAACTGTCCTTTCTCATCTCTTCCCCACATTGCAGGCTAGATGAGTTTCACAAACACCTCAACTTATGGCTAGGCCGCTTACAATCTTTCCATTTTTCCTCTTAAGTTAATACAAATACTTACCTTGTCTCTCGAGTTCCTCCAAGATCTTTTTGCCCTGCTCTGTCTACATGGAATTTTATTCAATTTCTCCAAAACACCAGATTCTTGCTCATGTCTCTGACCTCTTAGCCTTCATATCATGCTGTTCCTGTTTCCTGAAACACATTTCTCCCTTCCTGTAGAAACATCCCAGAGCACTAAGTTGTTCATTTTCTTACAGCAGTCCATGGCCCCCTTGTTACTAAGTATGTGTGTGTGTGTGTGACGATAGGCCACACTAGAATGTAATAGTCATTAAGCAAGACCAATATATTTTTTATTTCCTCTGTCCTGACAGTGACTACTAAATTACCTAATTCATAGTGAAAATTCAATTTAAAAAATTGGATGAGTTCATGGATCCACATAGAAATAGATGATCCAAGTAGATGATCAGTTAATATCTACTGAATAAGTAAATAAAATACTGTCATTTCTCTCAAAAGAAAATCCTATTGAGTAAAAACTGCAACTATAATAATGGTTCAGTTATGCACAATGTGAGATTAAGTATCTGATGTAGCAAAAAATACAAATATAAGAAACAATTACTTATATTTAATTTTATTTCCCAGTAATATTTAGACCTCTGAGGACAATATACTTTCATTAAAATCAGGAAACACCCTCTGACCAAAAAAATCAAAGATTGTGAAATTGACACTCTTGATTAAAAGTGAGCATACAGTGGTCTCTGTTTCTTCATGTAAAGAGTTTAAAAGTCACTATTCCAACCTAACAGCAGGTAAAAGCTGAATAGATTGAAAAACCAACAGCTTTTCTTGGATTCATTAACAGAAGGGAGGACACAGGGCAAAGCACTGCCCCTAAGACTGGAGAGACAGACAGGCAAATGCTGGAAGTCGTGGGTTCCTGGAGTAGACATACAAGAAGAGAAGCCATGGCAGAAACCAGCACCAGACTGGAAAATCTGAACTGTATTTGAGGAATTGCTGAAGACTTAACGTGGACAGCCCTGAGAGTTAAAAACTCCAGGGGACCCAGGCATGTGGAGGTCCACAATATTGTGAGATTTACCTCCATTAGTTTGACCAGGTTCCAGTAGTAAGTATTAGAGAAATGTCTCTTGGACTTTTGGCATGAAGATAGGAAAATAAACCATTTTTAAATATATCAAAGCACTCTGTTCTTCTTAACAAGACCAACACTCGGGAGAAACTAGTTAACTGGAGGCTAGCCCACTTGGTATTGTCTGAGTCAAACTGAACTAAGGAAGGGGAATGCCCAATTTTAGCTCACTTTAGCCATCCTCTGCCACCTAAGGAGGAGGATAGAACTGAGAAACATTTATGAAGTTGACAGTTCACAGGTATAGGCTCACTAAAAGACTGAGACCTAATCATAGAAGTGGGGAATGCATTTCCTTTTGCCAAACCTCAGCACCATATTAGTGAAGGCCTATTTACAATAGTTCTTTTTACCTAGTATACATGCACAGCTACCAAGGAAAAAATATAAGGCATACCAAAAGGCACAATCTGAAGAGACAGAACAAGCATCAGAACCAGACATGGCAGGGATATTGGAATTATCAGATCATGAATTTGGACAAATTCTGATTAATATGCTAAGGCCTCTAATGGACAAAGTAAAATGCATGCAAGAACAAACGGACGTCAGCAAAGAGATGAAATCCTAAGAAAGTGCCAAGAAGAAGTGTTAGAGATAAAAGCTGTAATAGAAATGAAGAATGCCTTTGATGGATAGACTTGACACAGCTGAGAAACGAACATCTGAGCTAGAGGATGTATTAATAGAATCCAAGAAAACCAAAAAGCAAAGAAAACAAAGATTTAATAAAACAGAACAGAATATTCAAGAAAATGGGACAACTGTAAAGAGTGTAACATACACACATGAGAATGCTTGAAGGAGAAGAAAGAAAAAAAAAATAGAAGAAATATTTAAAACACTAATAACTGAGAATTTCCACAAATTAATGTCAATCACTAAATCACAGATATGGGAAGCTCGGAGAACACAATGTAGATTAACTGCCAAATAAACTACACCTCAGCAGAGCACTTTAAATTACAGAAAATCAAAGATAAAGAAAAAAAAAAACCTGAAAAGGGCAAGAGGAAAAAAACAACTTATCTATAGAAAAACAAAGATAAGACTTAACAATCGACTTCTCTGAAACCATGAAAGCAGGATAAGAAGGGAGTGCAATATTTAAATTTGAGTAAACAAACAAATAAACATTTACATTTAATTCTGTACCTATTGAAATTATTCTTCAAAAGTGAAGTAGAAATACTTTATCAGACAAATAAATTTAAGGGAATTTTTTCCCAGTAGATTTGCTTTATAAGACACGATAAAAAAATTTTAGAGAGAAAAAAATATAATTTAGGTCAGAAATTCAGATCTACATTATAAGGAAAAACATAAAGAAGGAGTAGGTAAGGGTAAGAGTAAAAACTTTTATTTTTCTTATTCTTAATTGATCTAGCATAACACTTTGTTCAGAATAATAGCAAACAATGTATTCAATTATATATGTTTATGAATATATCTTATGTGTATATTTTACGTATATATGCTTATATATATCTATATATAAGTAAAAAGAATGACAGCAATGATATAAGGGACAGCAAGTACTAATTAGAATTATTTTGTTAATGTAAGGTATTCAGACTACTCATAAGTGGCATAGTGTTATTTGAAAATAGACTTGGATAGTTATAAATGTATATTGCAAAAACCAGGGCAACCACTAAAAAGTAAATATAGGAGTATAACTATATTCTATGAAAGAAGAAAAATGGAAACACAAAATATTTAATTAAAACTACAGAAGTGACTATGTAACATAAGGTAAGAAGAAAAAACAATGATCAGATACATAAGATAAAAATAATGAACAATAATTATTAACATTTATTGTATACTTACTGTATACTGAATACCACGAAAGCTTTTTATATGTTAAATTTTTAAATTTAAATTAATTTAATTAAAATCTACTATAATGATACCTAATTTAACAAAAACAAGAAGGATATTAGAACAGTGAAAGGATAAGAGTATCGTGCTTTCAACTTTGAGAAGCACCTATATTTGAGAGATTTCTATTGCCTTTTGGAGGAAAGCTTAGTCACTGAAGAAGAAGAAAACAAAAGACCAGATTAGGGGAAGAATCAGGAAAATCAAGTGCAATGAAAATAAAATAAAATGAGAATAATTTTGAGGAGAAATGCTATGGCCAAATGATATAAATAGTGTACTTTGAAATGCTGAAAAATAATCTAGTGTTGTAAAATTCCATCCAACTAAAAGAAACTTGATAATAATGTTTGACTTAATTTTTAAAGAAAATCCACTGGTAGATATGTTAAATTAAAATACTCTTTTTATTTCTTATCACTCAAACCATTAGAGGTTTTTTTTTCTTTTACATTATCGATATTTTATCTAATTTATTTAATCATTATTTACTCCATGCAATACAGAATTTCTGCAAATCTACCTGTGGGCAATAAACTTTTTTAAAAAGTATAAAATCTCTGCAATGTCTAAATGTTATTTTTCCATTTTAAAGTACAAAATTCATGAAGCAAAGATAGGGTTTTTTTTTTTTTAATAAACATGAAAATGTAATAACTTCCTTTTTTGAGCAATTAAAATATACTCATGATTATATGGGAAGAAAATCAAAATTGTTTCAGCATGTGTTTGCCATCATGCTAATCTGGGAAAACTAATTACTTTGTAAATAGTTGATCATTTATCATTTTGTATATAACCTCAGGTATAAATTTCCTGAGGTAAATATTTTATTATACTTAGGGAACATGATTGAAATTTGTGAAGTTATTAATTCTATTTTTTGTCTATGAAAGCTATTTTGTATTTTATGAAAACTTGAATTTACCCTCTGCTTCATTGTCTATTTCTTATGTTGAATTTAAGGCTTATAATTATTTAAATAATTATTAAAATTATTTAATAAGCTAAATGTTATTCTCAGTAAGAAGAAAGCACTGTGCATACTAAAATTACTTGTGAATATGCTTTGATTGTTAGATTCTTTTAATAAGGCAGAATTAAAACATATTTGAAACTTCTTTGTAAGTTCCTGGGTTGGCCACTTCATCACAATTTACCACTACTAATGAGAATTATCTAGAGTCAAGTGCCATACTAGGAGTCTGTTTAGTACAATGACTGAACTTAGTCCTGGCATGGAGAAAGCAAGCAAAATTACTTTTTTACCCGTATTCTTCACTTGACCCCTCAAAACTTTCATTTTCTTATCTATAAAACAGATATAACTATCACACCTACTCTGTGGGTTTGTTTTAAGATTAGCAAGCAACATACAGTAATTAGAAGAGTCATACTTAGCCAGTTTCTGAGTAAATTCCCAGTTGATAAGAGGTTGCAATGTTTATGATGAGAACTCTCTCCTTTCTAGGAAAAGATACAATTCCAGATTTGGAGGATCTTACTATAGTGTGGTAATAATAACCTGAATTCCAAATGGAAACATTCTTTTTAATGTGTGACCTCAAGTAAGTCATCATGAAATCTCATTTTTTCTTCCAAAATGAAAATTGTGTTGCTAACGTCTCTGGGTGAATATGGTTAGGGATATTAACAATTTGTGTGAAAGAAAGATGTTTACAGAGAAGAAATTTTAAAGATGTGCCATGGGATTGTGGCCAGAGATAGAAAAGAAAAAATACCAGAAAGAACAGCTTGTGGTTTTGTTCACCAGACTGGACCCAGGGAGTGTTTTGTGTTTTTTATTTTTGTTTGTTTATTTGTTTTGCTTTGTTTTGTTTTGTTTTTCTGTAATTTAACTAAACATCAATGAAATGAGATCTGGAAGGAAATTGCCATATTGTCACCCTTAAGAGTGTAGCATGTAAGAGTTCCCAGAGCCTCTATCTTGTACATTACAGTGTTCTCTGGTTAGACAGAAAGCAGCTTAGCACACAAAAGCACCATGATGTCCTGTGGCACATGGCAGGACTTACCAAGCATGGAAGAGCTTTGATAGATATCCAACACACATGAAATGGTGTCAGCACTACCAAGCTTCCCTCAGCATGGGTAAAGTGTCTGAAAATTGCTCACAAATAAAACTTGGGTCACTTTGGAAAACTTGCAGAGGTTTTGTGTAGAAGTTATAGGCATCCAAACAGATTTAGATATAAATAGTAGTGCGGTTTCATTTATATGTATTTATACCCAATAAAATAAGGGATTTGAGAAATTTTAAGTTAAATTATTTTGTACTTGAGGCTTTACTGTATATTTTCTCTAGAATCATCACAATAATGCTGCAGGTAGGTGATATAATTTCCTTTTTTTTTTTTCCAAAGGAGGAAAATTAAACTTCACAAGTATAAATAACATATTCAAAGTCAAATTCCAATTTGCCTGACTGCAAAAGCCATTTGCTTTTCATTACTTTGCTCTGAGCTTATGAAACTGATTTGTTAAAAAAAAAAAAAAGTTATACAAGTGAAAATTATATTATTTCATTCCTCATATTTTAATCTTTCATGGAAATGATTGACTAATAATTTAGGTCCTGCTCCCAACCCATGCCCATTACAGACTTTTTAAAAAAATTTCTGCTAAACATTCAATAACCTTGATTCATTCTCAGATGTATGCACTGCTTGGATAATTCATATAATGGTCATTTATATAACATGAGACTTTATAGTTGTAATTAAGTATAGTACTATATATTTACATTCTCAGAGTTTGTCATTTTTTATTGGAAACACTATCTCACTTTAGTGAAATTTTTATTACCGTATAGTAAAAGTAATCAATCTATATAGTTATTAAACATTTGGACATATATGTCTAGTCATCTGATTCTCAAACTAGAGCTTGGAAGATTTAATAGGTACTTTTTTGGAAGGGATAGAATTGGGACAATTTCCTCATGGGAAAAAAAGGGATGTTTTTCTTCCCCCACCCCCTCCCTTTTATAACATGTGCTCCGGTTCCACTTTTGGTAGATGGGTATGTAAAACTGAAAGTCACAGAGCCACAAATTGTATACAATGAGGAAATTAAGTAAATGTTCATTAATACCACTTTTTGAAAAGCGACATCAAACATTGGTAATAATGCTTGCACTGGAGGTAGAATAGGCTTGAAAGCTGACTCTGAATAAGACTACAAAAAATTAATTTTCCTTTCTGGGTCCCAGCTTTCTCCTATACTGGGTCACAAATGAAATAATAGCTCTTTTATGTGATGTTAATAAAAATTAGGCACATTTGATGAGATACAAGTTGAATACCATATTAATGTTTGGGCTTGCATTTGACATTCAATAGCTGTTGATCGCCATAAATATTGTTTCATAAAGTTGTATGATTGGAAAATGCATTGGCAAATATATTTACAGAAGTCAATGTTTATATGATACATCAAATCTTAATTTTTCCCAAAATCTTAGCTGTCAAGGAAGTCATGAGTCACCATGTGATCAGTTATTTTATTTATAGTCCAAGAATAACTGCAACTTGAAAAAAGATGTCTCATCTCTGGGAGAAAAGACTCAGAAACTGTTCCCTGTCTGGTCCCGGTTCTTGTTCACTGGTGTTCTTCAACCATGATAGTTGTCTGGATGGAAAAAAAAAAAAAAAATGCTTTTTATTTTTTAACAGCCCCTGTCTTTCTATATCCTTCTTTCTCAGTTCAAAGCCATGATTCCTGTGGAGCTTAAAAAAATATTAATAATTTTCTTCTCACTTTCTAAGTTCTTCTATCTGGGCCAATAATCAAATAAACAGAGGCAGATAAACAGGAGAAAATCAAAATTTAATACATGTGTAGGGTTAACTCAGAACATAGCCACTTCACATACTCAGAAGACTCATAGCTACCTGGCCAGTACACAAAGTACTTTCAACAGTGCCTACACCCAAGGACATTTTCTGCTGCTCCCATGGATGTTATCTGCTCCTGTAACCAAGCAGCACACCTTGCTCCTATCCCTCAGAGAAGGCAGCCATTCCTTGAATGAAGTAACTTCTCCTTCTGCTTGTGTGCATAAAAAAACTCTGCTTGCTCTTGGTCAGCAGCTTTATTCCTGCAGTTTCGACCAGCCTGCTAAAGCTTTCCTGCCTTATGAGTAATAAATGGCATTTCTCACCTCTCTGGTCCTCCTGGTGGTTCTTCTGGAATATCCAATTGCAGGTGAGAGCTCCAGGCCTGAAGCTCCTGTGTTAGAATATGTACATGGGGAATTCATATCAGCATGAAAATTCCAAAGACAGTGAGACAACTTTCGGTATATATATAACATTTTTGTACAAAAGAGCAAAGAGAGTGGGGTGAGATATTACATTTCAAAAGTGAGAAAGGGCAATTTACAGGTAGTTGAGGAAGAGTGGACCACACATGGCAGGCATATTCTTGCTAGGCAACAAAGAAACAATGAGATAGGGGGCGATCTAGCCACCAGGCCCTGCCTGGAACTCTCCCATCTACTGTACTCAATTCAAATTAGACTAAAGTGAACATCCCAAGATCTCCCTCCTGAAGCAGATTTTTCCATCTGAATCTCTTGGGCAGGAAATAGAGGGAGAGGTCAAAATTTATTTGAGTCTTTTGTTTCTTATTAAACAACTTAAAATCAATTTCTCAAAAAGGCAGCTTCGGGGAGATGGCACTTTGGTTTTCTTCACTTCCAATATTGAGGCCATTCAGATTCAAGAACTCAAAAAATGTGTGTGGTATCCCCAAATGGTAGCATAATTCTGTCTTAAATAGCAACAACAACAACAAGAAAAAAAAAGTAATTAGCAAGGAAACTTAAAACTACATCTGTTATCGCTGGAGCGATCAGAGTTCCGGTAGAACACACACACCTCTAGGTCCTAACTTAGGTGGGAACTTTTGGCGTGACAGTGACAAGTTCTCTCTAAAATATCGCCCTTCCCTACTAGCGAGAGAAGGGAATTTAGGATTTTGAGTAGGAGAACAAAGAGAAAACAAACAAACAAGCAAACAACAACAACAACAACAAAAACATTAGATCTGACTCTAGAAACATGCGTTAGCGCACCCATGAAGGTGCGCACGTGCGCTTTGCAGTGCGTGAAGCCAAGTACCGCTACTTCTCTTTTGAGCAGCCATGCTCGGCAGATCTGTGAAAGAAGTGTGTGTGCCGAAGAGACAACTGTTTCGCTGAACCGATGATGGGGAAAAATGGACGTCCTTTCCTCTGTGACAGAAGGGACTGAAAACAACTGAGAGGGCTCTCGTTAGTAAAAAAATATCCGCACCGGAGGATATTTTGCCCACTCTGAACAGAGGAAAAATATATGCCTTTGAGCCGCCCCTCCTCCGCCCCCACCCGCAGAAAAAGCCAATGAAATTTAAAATCCTGTGTCCCCTCACCTAGTAACCAGCAGCAACCTTAAACAGCCGGTTTACAGTCTTTGTTGGAGTGCGCTCTGGGAAAGAGTAATACCCGCAAACCCTAACCTCAGGAGAAATAGGAGAAGAGAGATGAGGAGTGATATGAGTCAGCCTCCAGACAATCAAGATAAAGGATCCGAGTTCACCACATCAAAAGCTGTCACCATTGTGGCCTATCAGAGTTCCCTGTTGTCCCAATGGGGATGGGGGAGTGTTTGAGAGAGAGAACAACAGCACAGAAATTGTACTTAGCATTTTTCCTCTGTTCTTCTTCAAATGACTGTGGCGAAGAATCACAGGTCGTTGAGATTTAATAGTTTTATTTAAAGTGTATTTTAGAAAGATAGAGAATGCCATGAGAAGGCACATGGAGAAAGACAAAGCATGCACCAAGGAAGCACATGGTCCCAGCGATGAGAGCTGCAACAGAGTTCTGTAATACCAACCACAAGAGGGCAAAAAAGGACCAAAAATGGGATATCCGTCTTATATATGGACCATGATGGGTGATTCCAAAGGCATTCCTAGTTAATTGGTCATTTTGATTGACACCTTTCGGCTATATAACTGTCTAGGGTGCATGTTCGTACTCAGCATTCTACTACCATTGGAATGTTCATTGGGAGGTCTCTAGATTGGACCCCTATTACCTTGTTCCTCCTGTTGTTCATGTCTGACTAGCTACCTAATACATTTACATTATATATTACAGCTAAATAATTCATACCCTTAATATAGAGTCATAATTTAAAATTAATAATAAAATGATGAAGTTTCCCCGAAAGTGAGTATATGTCCTGAAAAGTAATCTTCCAAACAATAAATAATGGAGCCAAATACATATGAAAATATATCAAACATTATTAAGAATAGAAAAAAAAATAAAAACAGTGGGATTCCATTTCTACCTTTATTGAATTCAATTAAGAATAATAAATGTATGTTGCCTGTTTCAAGAATGGCAGTGTGTACACAGGTAATGGTTAGACTTTCCAACATATTCCTAGATTTAAAACAGACTCTATTACTTAGGAAACTTTTTAACCTTTTTTGTGCCTCAGTTTTCTCATCTGTTAAGTGAGTGAAATACTAGTGAGACAGGGTAGATAGCACAGGAATGCCCCCTCTCCCTCTAGGTTATGGCTCTGGAAATCTTTTTCCTTTCTTCAAACCTCCCCATGTTTTAGCCCTGACAAGGGGAAAGAAGCCCAAACCGGTCTTTTCCAGTTTAGACACCATCTTTGGCTAAGGCATAATCTTTGGCTGATTATAATATCATTATAATCTCATCCACAATGCAAATACTACAGCTCTCATCATGAACCTGAAATCATGATAGTTCCAGAAACACCATATCAGGAAGAAAGAGCAGGAACTTGAGCTTCCCACGTACTGGGAGGAAACAAGGTTATATCAGTACCATGTTTCAGTTTCTACTTCCAAGAAGAACAAAAGTCCAGAATTAAGACATCCTCCTTCAAGTCTCTCTCTCTCTCTCTCTCTCTCTGAATTCACCTACGTTTCCCTTTAAAAGATCTTGTACTTTCCTGCTTGAATTCTTTCTCATGGCATAAGACAAGAACCTGGTCACCAGAGCTCCAAGCTCTCAGGCAACATTAGTATTTATTTTATTTAAATATTGTATTAAGTTAATTAATATTGGATAAGCTTATAATTGTGATTGGCGTTCAGATCTCTGAAGTGTTAATTTTCCTCTTCCTCTTCCTCTTCTCATGGGAATATAAATTGTTCTAACATTCTTAAAAACAATTATATGTTATGCAAGTTTTAAATATGTTTATCTCCTTTGAATATTAATATCATGAATGTGATCCGTAGCACTGATGATAATAATGACAATTGTAATGATGAAAATAATATAACAAAGCTATAGGTATAGCTCCTGTCATTGGTTGAATCAATTGGTTGCTATAAAAGAGCCCTGTTAAACACACATTACCTTCATTTTACAAGTAAGAACACTAGACTTACAGGATAAACACTTTGCTTAAAATTTCATGACTAACATGTAAAAGAGATATTTCAATCAAGTCTGCTGACTTCAAAGTCTGTGCACTTATCTTAACTACTGCACAAATTTATAGGTGTTTAAGACTGTCATTGTAATGTTCTTAATATAAGCAACACATCTGAAATGTATAATGATCGAACTGATATAAGAAAAAGGCATGAGAGTTAAATATTAAATTAAGTTGTATTCAGAGCCTGCTATGTGCTTTCTGACATGGGAACCTGTCTGATCAGCCATAAGGACAAACAGGGAATATACAGGAAGATTCCTGCTGAGAGTACCAACAACTATTCCACTGTGCCTTTAACATTGCATACCCACACCCAGAAAACAAAACAAAACAAAACAAAACAGATTTGGGCCGAATTCCTTGAACACTTCAAATCGCTCTCACTCTCTGTCTTTGAAAGACCACATCTCTGTCTATATAGTGTTATTCTATTAGGTAGGTAGTCAGACTTGAGCGACAGGAGGAATAAAGGAATAGGGGCCCAGCCTAGAGACTCAAATGAATACTCTACTGGTAGTAGAATTCTGGGTAAGCACATGTGTACTAGGCAAAGAGTTATATAGCAGCCTAGTGTCAATCAAAATGACCTCACTTGCCAATCACCTAGGAATGCCTTTGGAACTACCCATCACAGTCCAAATATAAGGCAGACATTCGCACTTGCAGGTCTTTTTCGGTGGTCTTTGTTGATGGTGGTTGTTACAGTGACAGCTCTTCGCTAAAATCATGTGCGTCCTTGGGACATGCTTGGTCTTTCTAAAATATACTTTTAATAAATCTTTCCTAAAACTCACTGATCTGTGATTCTTCACTGTGTCAACGAGGAAGAAGAGAGGAATAATGCTAACTACACTTCTGCGTCATTATCCCTCTCCCTCCTCTCTGCTGTTAGGGTGATACCAAACTCCCATCTGCTCCACGGGTAACAGCTTTTGATGCCATGATTCAGATCCTTTATCTCGGTAAGCATTGTCTGGAGACGGTCTCATCTCTCTCCTCATTTTCCTATCTTTCCTGAGGTTAGGAAATGTGAGTGTTACTCTTTCCCAGAGTGCACTCCAGCAAAGACTGTAAACGGGCACTTTACAATTGCTGCTGGTTTCTAAGCATTGAGACCCAGGACTTTTTAATTCATTTTGCCTCTTCTGCCAGGGGAAGGTGAGCCTAAGGCTGGCAGCACACAAATTTATGTTTTTACTAGTGAACAGCCCTCTCAGTTGCTTTTAGTCATGTTCCCCACAGCGAAATGGACATCCATTTTTTCCCCATTGCCAGTTCATTGAAATGGGCGTGGCCTCCAAGTCTCTCAGGTGTGAGCACTTCATTGCTGATTCCACCAGCAAGGCTGCCTGTAAGAAACAGGGTGGTATTTGGCTTCAAGCACTGCAAAGCGCAGTGCCCTCACTTGCACCCTAAAGCCCTTCTAGACTCAGACTTGGCTCTACTGTGTTTCCTCCCATTCCTCCCACCCCCTGTTGCTCCTAAATAGATTTCTCTCTTGCCAGGGAAGCCCCAATTGGGGATGTGGCGGGGAAGCAGCTCACATGACACTTCTCTTTCTACTGGGAAGTCCCCATGCCTACTCCCTCTCACCAAGGGGGTCCTCATCACCCCTTTATCCCTATACCCTTTGTTTTCAAATACGCAGACCTCACCATTTTTCTTTAGGCACCACCCCTTCTGTGACATTATTCCCCCAGAGAAGTTACCATTTTAAAACAAAAGGTTTTTTTTTTTTTTCTTTCAAAGCCACTCTTTTTACTTTTTAAAAAAAATTCTCATCCCCCTCTTCCACCCCTGGTTTCCGCACCTGGTTCACCCAGGGTACAGACTGTGGCTCCACTGGATCTCGACCCCAGGACTTTCTGCATGTAAAGCAGACATGCTAACTACTACTTTATGGAACCACCCTCTCTTTTTACTCTTAAGTTTCTCACTCTATTATGTGTACTCATTTTTATTTCCTCCGTATTCTCGCCTAAATTTGCCAATTTAAATATGCTAATTGCTTACTTTTACTTATCACTTGCAATTAAAGGCTTTATGAGGTTTTCCTAAATCTTGGTAATTTTCTAGGTCTTACAGATGGCCAGAAATGTAACCCAGCCATTAAGGCTTAAGGCCGAGGCACCTAAGAAAAAGGACACTTTTAAAACACAAGCTGTACCCTACCCTACCTTTCCATAGCCTTTATAAAATTATTAAAGGAAAATGAATTACTTCTTTGCTTACATTGAACTCCCATTAGACATTTAACAAAACTTAAATATCAACAGTAAACTAATATAAAATCAGTTTTTTTTTCTCTCTACCAAATAAGACAATGTTTCCTAAATCTTCAGACTACTGTGAAAAAGTTTTCTGAGTAGAAAACAAAAGCTCTATACTTTAGTAAAATAATCTTCTGTGTTTTATTTTTATTTATTTATTTTTTAATCGTCTATGTTTTAAATCAACAGCTGGATACGTTCGTCTTGAATTAAACCAATGTCTATGAGTATCCACAGGTTCCTCTAAAAAATGAACTGAGGTTATGACCCATCCCTATAACTGAAAAATTGATGTCTGTAAACTAAATTCCCTAAACATTCAGGGTCCATCTCAGTGTCTTTTGGTTCTTCCCAGGGCCTTTATTCTATCTCTCTCACCTTCCTCATCTCTCAATTGTCATTATACCACTGAGTCTCTCTTAGACTCACTCATGGCTTTGGATTCTTTCTTATACTCCACCAAGTCCCCCTTCTCTCAGTGCAAGGCTTGAGTTCTCCCCCTACTCTGGGAATTTGCCCTGCCTTGCCTCGCTATTACCTTACAGCCACTCTGTTCCCTCTCTAATTAGTCTCACCATCTGCCATTTCAATAGCCTCTTCTACATCAGAGATCCATACTACAGACTTTATCAGACCATGTATTAGAGGCCTATGCTCACAAGAAGGAAAGGACAGAAGCTAGGATTGCCTATATAGTAGCAGCCTTTCAAGGCCAATCACAGCCCAGGTCCATGGGTATCCAGCTCCCAGTGGCGAGAACTCATTGAAGTGCATCATTTGCCACCAATGTGGCTACTGGGAAAAAAGTGACCCAACAAGGATAAGCCTCCCAAATCTGCTTGCTACAAGTGTCAGCAGTGGGTCAAAGGACCCCTAGGTCAGAGCCAGCCACAGGCTGTCAAATGGTTGCATGGGACTAAAGAGGCTCCTTCTAGTTGGCAGAATGTATATATTTGTCTACATCATCGGAATGGAACCAAGGGTATCAATGGATGTGGCAGGTAGGACAATTACTTTCCTTTTTGGATACTGGAGCTACCTGCTTTGTCCTTCCTTCTTTGGGCCTTTCTCCTCTTGACACTGCATCATGTTGGGAGTCACCAGTAAGCCAATTCCACTACTTTGCTCTGCCTTTATATTACTTATTGGATAAGTATCCATGTACCCATACATCCAATAGTCCCTAATTCATATATTCTGCTGGGAAACATACCTCTAGAGACCAACTCATTTACTACTTTAGACTTAAAAGATGTATCTTTTCCATCCCTCTTAGTCCACAGTTACGATTTCCATTTGCCTTTGAATGGGACTCCCTTAATGGAGTCCACTAGCAATTGACTTGGACAATACTTCCTCAGGGATTCCAGGATAGTCTGCACCTTCTTGGTCAAGCTTTAGCTCATGATTTACAAGATTTAAAACTTGAGGGAGGATGCATTTTACAGTAAATAGATGATCTCCTTTTCTGTTCTACCACACTGACTCTATGACCCAAGACTCTTTCTTCTATCAGGTCACTCAACCAATTTATTAATCAAGGTGTATAAGGATAATTCTTCAGTGTCTCAGTTACAGTCTATTTACCCTGTTCCCCAGAATTTCCAGTTGGATTCGTCATCCACGCGTCAAATTTTATCTTAAGATTCCAGAAATTCCAACAGAGGACTCTACTTACACCTGCATCCAATAGACCTGAGATTCCTCTTCAAGAAGGAAAAAGTAGGATGAGTTTTATAATTCTTTGGCTTTCTTCTAATTTCTAAAAATTTATCAATTAGCCAACTGAATAGTCTCACTTCTTAAGTTTTCTCAGCCCTGCTGGCTCAGCCTTTCTACTCAGAGTCGGGGGTAAGTTACCCCAATTCCTAACTATTCGTGGACCACCACTTTTAAACTGCCTTGTTCAATTTGTTTCTCCAAGCATTCAGGCAATTCATCTGCAGATGGTTCTTCAAGGAAAATATCACCCACTACAGTCAACGGATTCTGTACCATATTGTGGTCTCCTAGATGGGCATCAAGAGCCATTAAGCCCCTGTTGACACAGAGCAAGTATAAGGGAGCCAACCCTCCACCTTCATCCCTTTTCAGCCTGAAGTAGTCAGAGCTTCTGATCATCGCCGAAAAACCGCAAAGATTTGGGTCCCTAATACTTGAGGGGAGAATGTTAGGTAGCTAATCAGACATGAGAGACAGGAAGAACAAAGGAATAGGGGCACAGCCTAGAGACTACCCAAAAACACACAATTAGTAGTAGAATTCTGGGTATGCACATGATCACTTTGCAAAGAGTTATTTGCAGCCAAGTGTCAATCAAAATGACTTCACTTGGAATGCCTTTGGAACCACCCATGATGGCCCAAATATAAGGCAGACATTCACACTTCTGTGTCCTTTTGGGGGGCCTTTTGAGTGGTCTTACTGCGTTTTTTTGTGGCCTTGTTTTGTGTTGGTTATGTTTGTCGTTACAGCTCTCTGTTACAGCTCTTCACTGAGCCCTTGCGCCTCCCTGGGGCATTCTCTGTCATTCTAAAATATATTTTTTAATAAATATTTTCTAAATCTCACTGATCTGTGATTCTTCATTGCATCAGTAAGGAAGAAACAAGGAAAAATGCTAAGTACACTTCTGCATCATTATCCCTCTCCCTTCCCACTGCCATTAGGGCAACATCAAACTCTGACTGGCCCTGACGGTAACAATTCCTTCTCTAATAAACTTTCCTATTGTTTTTAACTCTGGTGTGCGCTTGAATTCTTTATTGCACACAGTAAAAGACTCTCTTGTTGTAGGACTTGAGTCCTTAATTGGGGGGATTTCACTCAACCTCCATCAAAACTATTTAAATATATTATGATCTATGCTTAGAAGAATTACAATGGATCGACAAGATATTCAAAATATAGGGCAAAAGTAGGTTTCAGAAGAAAATCAAAATTTTGCCACCCTTAAGCTGCCATTTGGGGTATTGACTTTAAACTGTTTATTATGAAATAAAACCCTCAGAAAGAACCTTTGACCCTCCCTCTTTTCCTGCCCAAAAGATTCAGACAGAAACCTGCTTTAAAAAGGGAGAGAGTCTTGGCTTAATCATCTTAAGAATTTTTACCCTAGCATTAGTCAGGAAGACTCTAAGTCTGCTAGCGAGATATTTATTGCCTTTATCCAATTGTTTCTGAGTTGCTCAGCAAGAATTTTCCTGCCATGCATGTGGTGCTCTTCCTCAACTACCTGTAAATTACCTATTTTCACTTCTGAAATGTAATAACCCCCTGTGTTGCTACAGGCTCGAGGTTCTGAGGTAAGGGGTGCGAGACTTGGGCAATTGGAAGAAAATATGGGGAGCTGTAGGCAATTGTGACATAGGTCTTTATTTCAGCAAGAGCACAGCTGACCACATAGGGCTGCAGCGTCTTTATATACACAGATTAAACAACAGCGGCACACTGCCAAGTTATAGAAGCCCGCACATGCATACGGGGCTCATAGTTACACAAGGGAAGAAGTGCTGACTCACTTCCACTTGGAAGTTAGATAAGGATGTCAGGAGGGAGCCTGAATGCAGCCATCTTTATTTCTCCTCACACTTTACCCTTTCAGGTTTCCTCCCTTACGCCTAGTAGGCTTGGCAAGAGATCATTGCAGGAGACAGAGCTCTGTACCCAGAGACCACAACAACAATATAAGGAACGACATGCCACTAGGAGGCAGGCTCCACCTCCTAGAACAGTTGAGACACAGCGCCAGGTGGACATTAGGCTTGCCCACCACTCCTGCAGAGGATCCACAGTGAGTTGCTGAACTGCCTGTATTTCTTGGGAGAGAGCTGCCAAGGCTTGTGAGATGTTGTGCAGGTGGTCCAGGAGATAAACATAACATTTAGTGTGGAGAACGGCACAAGTGCCCCCTTGGGCAGCAGTTAAGATATCTAAATCCATGCAATTTTGCAATACTGCTTTTCTAATTTGATCTACTTCATCAGTTATCAGACTAAGGGCTTTATAAGTATAATTCAAGGCTCAAGCAGTATGTTCTGCCAAAGCTGTCACTTGCATTTCAACTACCACATCACATGCTGTAGGCAGGAAAATGGCTAAGGGGTAATACCACCATGAGGTCCATTTAGCATGGAGACATTGTGAATAATACACATCCCAATTTGTAGGGCACTATGGGAGCACCTGCCACACAGTTGCTGGCAAATATGGGTATCCCCAAGTACAACAGCCTGTCCAGTTCAAGAAAACGTAGGGCCAACTATGGGCCCCACATACCCTTAGGCTTCCTGGGGACAAAATCGGAGTCAAGTGGATGCCAGCATACATTTATCTCAGCCACCAATATGTGGAGGAGATAGTTGTTATATTTTGGCATAGGAGACATAGCACCCACCCTAACAGTCAGGACCCCGTGTTTCTTTCAATATAATGGGGCACATTCAAATTCACTTCTACTCCTTCACTAGTCAGCCATGACCATCCATCATGTACTGAGTCCCCCAGTAAGGGTTTACCCAGTCCATGCCAAAATCTTCTTTGTGTATCCACTTGAGTACAGATGATGGTCCGGTCAGGTAACTGGGGTCCCTAGTGGGTCAGCCAGTCCCATGCTGTGACATCAGCTGCATGTATACAATAGGGCAATCACACAGAGGCACTGACAGGAAACTCCGTGAAGACCCAACAGTATGAGACATTTGCAATCGTGGCATAGGTATGTGTGTGGTCAAACACAGTATTTGTGTAAAATGACCTAAGGTCGGAAAGAAAGGGAGAGCAAGGGTACCAACACAGGTAAGTCTTTTCCATTAGACAAGATGCACATCAGCTCTTATCTTGTGATAAGATTGTTGCTGCCCGAGGCGGGATGGCCTGTCTGTCAGTACCATACCTGTTCCCCTTGTGACATCGATCCCACCGTGTCAGCATGACGCAGTGTGGGAGAACTCATGACAGGCAACAGTGACAACACAAAGGTTCCCATTAAGGTTGTTGTTTCTCTCCTTCTGTCTCTTCTGTGGGATATCTCTCAGTTATTTGTGGTAGCCTGTCAGCCGTTACCCAAGAAATGACCTATAACTGTACCTCTAAATCCTTGCCCCGTGGGGCTATTAAGCCTACCCACCAACAATGTGAGGCCTTTATTTTCCATGGACAAATTGTTTGTACTGTTTCTCCCCTCTTCAGACAACTAGGGGCAGGTAGGAGTATGTTACCTCTGAGTCCATGACCAGGTTTCAACAGAGTTTCAGTGGTAGTTACCTGTAATTGGATTGGGGCTGTGGCCCTATGTAATAGCTCTACTGGAGAGAGACCTCCAGCTCGAAGTTGCTCGTTCAGGCCTCACAACATGTCTTACAGGTGCAATACCCAACCTTGCAATCCTGAGGGATTGACGGTTGCTCGTAGGCACTGTTTCAACAGCCCAATGTACCACTCAGTCATGTCTGCTTCCTGGGGATTATATGGGGCATGCCATTTCCATTGAATGGCCATTTGCTTGGCCCACATTTGGACCTCATGCCTGGTAAAATGAGTCCCTTGGTTACTTACCAACACTAATGGTCTACCATAAAAGGCACATAAGGTTTTGAGAGCTTGGATAGTATGGTTTTGGTCAGTGACCACACAGGGCCATGCAAACAATAACTCGGTTGCCATGTCTACTGCCCTAAGGGCATAAGATGTCCATTGAGCTTTTGGAAAGTGTCCTATATAATCTCTCTGCCATATGGCCAATGGGACCCTTCCCCTTGTTACTTGCACACGCTCCTGTTTCATGTGGTGAGGATGCGGCATATCCCGGCTGCACATCGGACACTTGGCACAGGCATCTGTGACATCTTCTAACTTCAGGAGAAGGTTCCATTGTTACTTCACTGTCTACATGTTTTGGTATCTGCATGCTGCAATTGTCTGTGGAGCCAGTGTGCTACATTAGTGGCAGGAGCCTTCTCTAGCCCATCACACATGTGAGAGCGCATCTGCCTCATCATTTCCTGGTGTTACCGAGGGGACATGACCCAAAACCCGAAACACAGTGACGTCATTTTCTTGTCCTGTCTCCCAAAGATCTTGCCATATGGCTTATCCCCATAAGGGCCTATGGTCTAATAGCCAGTTTTGTCATTTCCACATAGGAAACCACAACATCAAGCCTTTAAACACCATCCAATACTCAGTACAAATAGACAATGGGTCATCTTCATGGGCTATAACCATCCACACAGCCCACAGTTCAGCCCATTTGCTGCTTTGGCCTGTACCTGTACCATAGCTAAGGTGGTCAATACCTGGTTGCATACCTATAGCTACCCATTTGGTTCCCTGCCTCCTACTAGTCCCATCTGTGTACCATGAATCAGTGGGTATGGGAAGCTTCCCATCTTTGTAGGGGGACACATCTAAATCTGTAGGCACTGCAGCATCCGGTATATTGTCAGTGGTTAATTCAACTGGGCCTAAAACTGTAATTCCATAGCCAGAGGGCTAGCAGCTATGGCACTCCATTGTTACATATAGGCACCTCATTTTGTCACAGTAGAGGTTTGGGCTACACCTGTTTTGGGGGCTTATATTCATGTGCATAACCAACCTTATATGGGATAAGTAGTGCGTACCTGCACTTTGGCCATGCCAGTCACTGCCTCAGTGGCCTGCAAGGCTGCATCTACAGCTGCTAATTGCTTCTCTATTAGGGAGTACCAACTCTCTTCGCCTTTCCATAATTAGGACCAAAAACCCACCAGGGTCCTTGTATGTTCTGAATGTGGCCATAGGCCCCAGCCGTATCCTTCTGCTGTTACATGCACATCCAATTCAAAGGGTTTACCTGGATCCGTTACTTGTAGGGCTTGGCCTTGTTGCATCACCCACTTCTTGGTGATAAATGCCTTCCCTACCATTTCATCTCAGTCCCAAGTAGCTCCCTTCTTGATCAGGTGACACAACGGCTGTGCTAGCTGTGCTAGGTGGAGCACAAACACTCTCCAGTACCCCCAAAGGCCCACATAACTCTGCAATTTCTTAACTCTAGTGGGTCATAAATATGTTTGTACCTTATCAATTATAACTTCAGGGATAACTTTTGTCTTACCTGACCAGACAAAACCCAAGAATTTGACAGATAAGCCAGGTCACTGAACCTTGGTTGTATTTACTACTTAACAACATTTTTTTAGGTGCTACATCAGCGCCGGCGCCATTTGCTCTAGATCTGTAAGGGAAGCAGAGGTTAATATGATATCATCAATATAATGAAACACTTCCATCATTGCCAGTCGAGTCCAGGTTGCCATATCCTGGGCTACCAACCCATGGCAAATTGTTGAGCTATGTAAGTAGCCTTGGAATAGTATCAAAAAATCCATTGTCTTCCTTCCCATGTGAAGGCAAACTGGTCTTGACTTTCCAGAGCCAAATCTATGGAGAAAAAAGTGTTAGACAAATCCAAGACATAGCGATACATTCCCGGCCTTGTAATCAGTTTATCCATTGGATCATGGATGGATGGCACTGCTGTATGCAGCGAAGGAGTCACTTTATTCAATTCCCGATAGTCCATAGTCATTCTCCATGAGCCATCAAGCTTCTTCTCTGGCCACACAGGGGCATATATGGACTATGGGTGGGGCGCACAATCTGAGGTTTTTCTCCAATGCCTGCATCGAAGCCCCAATGTCATCATGTCCACCAAGCAAGCAATATTGCTAACATTGAAATGGTTCTGGCACTTTCTGTGGTGGATGATGAGTCCCTGCACTACAGTTTTCACCACTTGAACTCGCAGATGGAATTTACCAGCAGAGGTCTGCAGATTGAGCCTTTGCAGCACATCTACCCTTAGAATATACTCTGGCACCAGGGAAACATACACTTTATACAGACACGGGGACAAATATCTTATTCCAAGAGGCAAAGTCACAGCTTTAGTCTTAATAGTCTTTCTCCATAGTTATGTACATAGGTGGCTGGTCCAGGGAATCTGTCTGGATTTTCATAGATGAGATTGCAGTTGGCTCCAGTATCCACCAGTGCTAGGAGTCTGCACATTGTTTGGGGAACAGTGGATTGCTAATTCCACATGTGGCCTTTGGTCCCTTTCTATCCCCTTCAAACAGGCACCTCGGCCTTCTCCCTAATCTTGAAGGGTAAATAAAGAGTCCCGAAGTTTCAAAAAATCCTTCAAGGCCATAGGCCTGGCTCTTCCAGTGGGAGGGTTCTACCCATGCTTGAATTGCTGTTCAGGTTTCAATTGCTTCCACAACACTAACAACACTGCATTAGGCTGGTGGTCTGCTTATCTTGATCAACTCCTACAGCTAACAAATCAGTCTACATTTGCATTTGGGTCACCCAGACAGGACCCTGCTCCAGACTTTTCCTTTTCTTTTCACCCCTCTGGGGTATAGGCATTACTTCATGGACACTTCTGGCCCGTCTTTACAACGTCTCTCCTCTACATCCCCCAGAGCAGCCATTGCTGTAGTCACTTTATGTGTTCATTTCCCCACGTAGGGAGCCAGAATAGCAGCCAATGAGCTAAAAACTGTAGAGGGGACAGTCCCTAACATTAGGTCCCACATACCAATCATAAACTGTTCATCATCCAGTCCCCATGCATTCAAATTGAACATAGCTTGTTGCATGCCCAGTTCATGAATAATCTGAACCAGTTCAGCATCTATTTGCCATTTACTCACATGTTCTGGGAGTCCCCTACCTCTGAGGGTGACTCCGAGAGTGGATTTCTTTGGAGCTAAGCTTCCAGTTGTTGCATTCTTGTGTCCAAGGCTTCTACCTTTTGCTGTATCTTCTGTACTTGTGCCTCTGCTAGAACTTCATCCATATTCTGCTTCAAAGCTGTTAAAAGCACCCAGTCCACTTGGCCAGCTGTGGCTCGGGCTTTTTCTGGCAGCTGCTCCTCCAGGGAATGGAGGGCCTTCTCAATATTTATTGGGTATTTATCAATTGCCTCCCAAAGCTCAGGTGGAGTCCAAGTCATCAATATTGCCACCAGGAGATACTACGTGCTCTGTGAGGGCTACATCTCCCTCCTGTCCTTCAGTGGGGAAGACAGCTCTCTTACCTGGGAATCTTGCCAGCTATACTAAGTGTGTTGCTGCAGATTCACAGGTCCAAAGGGGTACGAGACTTGGGCAGTTGGAAGAAAATGCGGAGAGCCATAGGCAACTGAGACATAGTTCTTTATTCCAGCAAGGGCACAGCTCACCTCACAGGGCTGCAGTTCTCCAGCAAGGGCATGGCACCCCTCCGCATGGCAGTGGCACCTTTTATGCACTAGTTAAACAATAGTGGCACACTGCCAGATAATGGGAGCCCATGCACGTGTACCGGGCACATGGTTGCATAAGGAAAGAAGGGTTGAGTTTTCTTCCATTCGGAAGTTAGCTAAGGGTGTGGGAGGGACCCTGATTATAGTTATTTTTCTTTCTCCACACAATATGAAACAAAAGAAAGCAAATAAAATGGAAGACTCAAGCCCTAACAGGTCA
The DNA here is from genome assembly GCF_902729225.1 of Pteropus medius. Lineage (NCBI taxonomy): Eukaryota > Metazoa > Chordata > Mammalia > Chiroptera > Pteropodidae > Pteropus > Pteropus medius. The sequence goes on from NW_024346771.1 coordinate 3,064,692, forward strand.
CTTACCTTATATGTACATGGTCTAAATAGATCATTTTAAAGGCAGAGATTAACATATTGACACAGAAAAAATATTAAAAAGCTAAACAAAACAAAAACCCCGATGACCCAACTATTGCTATTGGCTGTTTATAAGTAACTCACTTCAAATACAAAGTAGATAAAAGTAAAAGGATGAAAAAGATATACCATGCAAATGTTAATACAAAACAAAATAGGAGTGGCTATATTATTTTCAGAAAAAGTAGACATTGGATTAGAGAAAATCATTAGACACAAGAGTGATATTACATAATGAAAAAGGATAAATCTACCCAGAAGACATAATAATCTTAAATGTATACACACTAAACAGTGCCTCAAAATACACAAAACAAACAGTGATAGAGTCTAAAGTATACCTATTTGATTTTACATTTGGGGGATTTACCAACTCACTCAGCAGTTGACAAAACTACTAGATAGAAAATCATCAAGGAAACTGCAGTTTCTAATTGACATATAAATACTCTACTGAACAATAGGAATACATTTTTTTCAAGCAGTCATGGAACATTCTTCAAATGTCATAAGTATAGAAATGGAGATCAGTTCAGTGGTGATCAAAGATAAGAAGATGAGGAGTGGTGGAAAGGACAGGGCATGGCTCTAAAAGGATTATAGGAAGGATCTTTGTGGTGATGGAACTGACCAGTGCTTGACTGTATCAATGTCAATATCCTGGTTAGCATATTGTACAGTTTGGCAAGATGTTACCATTGGGCTAACTGGGCACAGGAAACATGAGACCTCTTAGTATTTCTTTGCAAAGCTACATATGAATCTACTATAATCTCAAAATGAAAAGTTTAACTTAAAAAAAAGAGGTATTAATTTCTTATTGAAAGGTAAGGAAGAGACTCTTCATTCAAGTAAAGAGTCTACAGGAATTGAAACTGGATTATGGAAGGCCCTGATGAGCATGAGAAGATGCAGCAGGTACATTTATATGTACATGCTTAGGACTTTGAAAAATGTGTTTTTTTTGTTTGTTTGTTTGTTTTTTTATATAGGTGTTTAGATACTCAGTTGAATAATGTGGTTATTGTAAGAATTGTGAATGAAAATTATTATGGGAGCATATATGAAGGCAATCTTGACCCCCAAAATAAATGCACCTATTGAGAAGGGCTCCTCATGGCTAATTGGTCTCAAATATGTAAACGGAGCCTAGCAGCCATTGTTAAACAGGAGTCTTTCATGTACACCACACTTTAGGGAGAAGCCTGCACTAAACTGCCTGCCACCTTCACTGAACTGCCTGCCTGTACTGTGTCCTTGCCATACGAGCCAACTCTTAAAAAGGAGTGCCTGAAATCACATTCCAACTGGTAGGACTGAGACTTTCCCTGTTAATCAGAGCTATGCAGCTATATCCTCATTAGCATCTTCACTGACCAGTCAGAGCAGCTCCATTCTAACAAATCACTACAGTGCTTTTTGAACCAACCAAACTGTGAGGATTTGGAGTCCTCATTTGCATGAGAACTGACCAGTCAGGAACCAGAGGTGGGGAATTCTCTCTATATAAGTCACCTCCCGTCTGGCTTGAAGAGTGCATCTTCAGTTTTTATTCTAATGCTGTGCTTCCCTGGCTAGAGTATCTCCCCGGGCAGTAGTGGGCTTCCTTGTTGAAAAGAAGCTGAGTCACAACATTGATTGAAGCAGAAAGGTGGAGGAACAGAGTTGTCTTGCCATTGTGGAGTGGAACAGAGCAGAGCTGCAACACTGAGACCTCTTTGCGCCAGTGCCTCCTCGCCCCAGGCTTGTCTCACAGCTGTGCATGCTGTATAATTGAGTTATAACACTATTGAACTGTTTCACAGCTGGGCTGTTCTATAGCAAAGCTGTTTACAGTGAATAAGTCTCCCCATTCACTGCACCTTAAATTGGGGAAACTTTTTGACATTGAATTGGCATAATGTCCTTCAGTTGACAGGAGTCAGAACTTTTTCCTGGCAAGGAGGTAGTGCAGAGATCATTTGTTGAGTTTGAAATGTTAAAAGAATCTTCTAAAGTAAGAAAAAAAAATACTTTCCTCTAAAACAAAAATTAAGGAAAACTTTGGTGGTATAAATCAATTTTGATTTTGAAAAATAATTTGTTTTGGATGTTTAAGTGTAGCACATTGTTAAATGTAGAACATTATTAATAAGAAATATCGCATATTGTAGAAGTAGTGGTGTGGATTTAACAATGGGCAGGGTTGTTCAGGTTTCTTGTTTTTGAATATGTGCTCTTGGATGTATAATTTATCCTCTCTAAATTTTAATTTCTGGACATAATAATACAGCTCTGACAGGGTTATTGTATTATACAGGACTTTTGTAAACTGTATCGATTATTTAGTTATTAGTAGAAGAACTGGATCCTTAGAATTATTTTCTCTTAAACTGTAATATTTTACTTGGAAAAGATTTTTCATCATTTAAATGGATACCAACTGACATTCAAACATCAGTATCACATTCAACGTGTTAACTTGCGGTAGTTCTCAACCTGGCTGAGCACGCTAGAGTCACCTAGGGAGCCCATAAGAAGCACTGACTCCATGACCCATTCACAAAGATTCTGCTTAACTATTTGTAGATAGAACCTTGATAATAGATTTTATTTTTAGAGCCTGTTACTCAATGTTAATGATTATCCACGTTGAGAAATATTACATTCACTTAGTTATATGATATGATATTTTTTAATAGATTTTGGTTCATAAGTCCATGTGAATGCAATGCTAATTAAAATATACTATTTTTATGGATATTATAGTTTTGTGTGACAGTTTTTAAAGATGCTCCATGTTAGCAGCTAGGTTAAATAATTCTTGTTTCCTTTATGTTATTTAAGAGAAAAAGTGTGGTTTTAATTCATTGGGCAAATGTTTGAGGAAATTAAGTGTATCATTGTGAGAATCTGACCTAAAATTGCTTCTCCTCTCTACTCCCTACTGAAGTAAAGTGATGTTCTATTGTGAGTAGAAGTTATATCAGATTCTCGTTTTGTTGATAACATGCAAATCTCTTCTGTATTTTGTGTCTGAAACCAAAGGCTTTTATTTTTACCAACAAAATCTATTATGCAAGGCTTTTAATTAGAAACTCAAACTCACACTGCATTCCAGTGATTGACCAAGCTCACCTACAGTCTGGCATCTGTCAAAATGGTTTGCCACAGAGGTCATATATGTCATTTAGCAATGCTTAGATTCTCCATATATGATTTTTTGGATAACTAGAGTGTCTTGATGGCAACTGAATTTTAGAAAAGCTGATGCACGGTTGTCGTATAATCTAAATTTGTAGATAATAGATATTTTCTAAAACTGCATTTGAAGACACTTGCCATGTTTGCTAATCTTCCTTTGGTAATAAACAACATAATTAGCAATGCTATAAGTTTATCTGGGAGTGGGAAACATTTTTATAATAATTTAAGTAATTTGTGTTCTTTTCTGTATCAATCAAATAAGTTAAAATATTTTTAATTTTTGCCATAGCTATGAAGAAGTTGAAATTTACATTGCAGATATTAAAATTAGGAAATTTTTGTTACCTGGAAATATCTACTTATTTTCTTTTTCCTTCCTTCTTCCTCTCTTCATTCCTCCCTCTCCCTACTTCCTACTCCACTTTTCATATTGCCTAGAAGTTATCAGACTAGTCATCATTATTTCATGTTTTTATTGCCTTTCCATATTTATTTATGCTACAAAAGAAAATAGTATTTTTGTATGTATTTTCAAAAATAAACATAAACTACCATACATAAAATTCTGTAAACTTAAAAAAAAAATCAACAGTATATCTGGATAATTTTGCCATAAAATCTACATAACTATAAACCTACTGTGTGTGTATGTGTAAACATCACTACCTATGACCTATTTAGCTATTATTATTTAAGATGACATTTTAGTTTTCAATTATAAATAATGCTGTACAATCTTCCTTCAGCACCGGTATAAATTTTCTCTTTGGAAGAGACTAAGAAATGAAATTACTGGGCTATCGAATAGTCATGTGTTAAATTTCATTGAATGCTGTCATATTTATTCCAAATGACTGTAAAATTTAAAATATCACTAGCTTTTATGAATTTAAAATTACCTATCTTACCACAATCCCATGAACCGCTAAGTGTAATTTTACTTTAAAATTTTTACCAATCATATGAGAAATCTATCTAATCTCTCTCTGTGTGTGTATATATATATATATATATATACACAGAGAGAGAGAGAGAGAGATTATATATAGATAGATTATATATATAAGATTATATATAGGTAATGTAGGTAACTAGAATCTTCTTGATTATTCCTCAAGATAAGCTTCTATTCATATTATCATTTACTATTTGTATTTTTTCTTTTGTGATTTGCCTATATATATCTTTTTACTATGGATTGTTATTTTGGATGATTTTTAGCAATTTGATTTTAAATCAAGATACTAATCCTAGTCTGTAATATTAATATATTGTATACGCTCTTGATTTTTTAAATATTCATTAAATTAGTATCATCTTACAGAAGTTTAAACATTTTAATTTAACACAATCAAGATTTCCAATTATTTTGTTACATGCTCTATTTGCCTTAATTATAAATACTTTTCATTTTCCATGAATATGAACATATTATTGTATATTTTTTGGCAACATTTTTTGTCTTGTAGAATTTTCACATTTTTCACACTTAACCCATTAATGTCTATTTTAATCCTTCATGGTATAATGTAGAAAATCTAACTATATTATTTTTCATTGGCTTTGCCTTGTTTATGAAATGTAAATTTTCCCCATAGAGGTGTGCTGTGTGTGTGTGTGTGTGTGTGTGTGTGTGTGTGTGTGTGTGTGTATTAAATTCTTTTGGGGGGTATCTTTATTGTCACTCTTCAAGCACATATTAAACATCAATTTATATATAATGTTAAATAGTGCATTCAAAGGAAAGGATTCAATATCGTTATCCTGTAAATTTATGAATAATGCACTATTTGGAGGGAAATGTGACAAATTTAATTTGTGTTTGAATTATATCACACCTGACTAGTAGACACATTTAAAATAAACTATTATTGTGCATCTTGATTTTTTTTTTTTTTTTTTTTTTTTTTTGCTTTGAGCTGACTCATCCTGTATGTCCTAGAATTAATAATAATTCCATAGGAGTTGAAAGGAACTGGAATAAAAAATAGCTGATTTTCAAGATTTAGTTTCCTGTTCGATAACCTTATCACTATAGTACCAGATGTTACAGTAATCATTTTCTGTGCTAAAGCAGCTGCAGTTTTTATGTGGAATACCTAATTAGTCATCACGAGGGCTATATTACTGTCAACTGCAGGAAAAGTCATTGAAATTGGATTTAAGTGAGAACTGGATTATTGCTACATGGGGCCCTAGGAAGCTCTGAGCACTTTCAATGTACTTGGAACCAACAAAGAAGAAAAACAGTTAAACAAGTCCAAATTTGTGTCTGTTCTTCCTACTTAGTGCTACAAGAAAAGGAAAACCTAGTAGGTGTTCAAGTGTAAAAATAAGTTACAAATAAAATGTTTTTCATGCTTGCATAAAAGTGATGGTTTAAATAAACTTAAAAGATAACGAAATTTATGAAAAGATAACTAAAACTTACTAGCATAACAGAGAGGAAGAGAAAATAACTTATTTTTAATGCATTTTATCTGTCAAGCACTGTACTAGGCATTTTGAGGCACAATAATAGTTTATTTTGTGCTCAGAGGAATCAAATACATACAGTAGGAGACTGATTGTTCTATACAGTATCTTCTCAAAAACTCCAATTTTTCTAGCCTGCCTTATAATAAACAGTCACAGCATAAATATATGTAAACGTCTGATGTCTTTAACACTATGCTACATTTCTGGTTCACTGAAGTGCATTTGCTCTATAAAATTGAATAAATGGAACAATAAGGTAAATTTTAGATGGTTTTAAAATTATTTATGCACAAAATTCATGCCTGTGAATTCTCTTTTTAAATAGGTTTTTGTGTGTATACTCTATTTCAGGTTTGAAGAAGCAGACCCAACAAAAAAATATGAAACATGAAACTTTCTTTTAAAATAAAACATGAATTCTTTTTTTAGTATTGAAAAACGAATACTTCTTATGTATGTGTCCTGCAATATCCCTAGTTCCTAAAAAATCAACTATGGTTTAGGTTGAAGGATGGAAAAACAGAAATAACATAGGAAAAAAAAACTTTATTTATACATCCAGAAAAAAAGGTGAACACATTTTTTTTGATGGACAAAACCATCTGATCAGGTCAGTTTAAAAATTTCCCTGAGAGACCTTATTAAAGGTATTTATTTGGTCATTGTATTTTTAATTGATTATATTACTTGTAAAAAAAAAGTCATTTACATGATCTTAAGAATAAAAAATAATAAAAAAATATTACTTAAGAAATTTACAATTGATTTAATTTCATTTTTTTTTCAAATTCCAAAGAGAATGTTCTTTTGGGAAAAGCCCTGTCTAATCTAGTGATTTTTGAACAGTGAAATTGACTAGCAGTAGGGGATTTTCCAAGAGTTAATAGCCAAAGCAGAACATCTCTCCACCTTTTGTACTCTCTTCTGAATAATGAGTTCATTCTCACAGCCTACTGGGTTTAAAACTTGGATGTTACAGGCATGATTTTCCCTACTCCTTTATCTTTACACCCAGTCAGGAACTGTTATTTTCGTACATCCTATTATTTCTACCTCCCTAATTTTTTTTCATCTGAATCTTACAGTAGAATCCTACTGATATTTCCAGTAGCTTCCATTTTCTAATCCAGCCTTATCATTTTTAAAGCACAGATCATCCCTAGGTCTTTTATATTGCCTAAAAGTATTGGCGATACAAGATAGTCTCTACTAAGTAATGAAACAAACATCATTTAAATTTTATTCAAATTTTTCCAAGTTTTCCCCAATCTAGCTTTCTATACATACTTAGCTTTATTGTTCTATGTAAACACTGTTGCATTTGCATCCATACTATATGTTTCCTAAATATATCATCTATTTTTAACCCTCATGTTTTTGTTTATTCTCTTCTTTCAGCAATCTCTACTGTTCAAAACTCTACTTCCTACTCATTGAATTATTTCAAGTGACATGTCCACAATTATACCCCAACACCCATTCACAGTTAAAATCAATTTTCATTTTTGCTGCTTTCACAACATTTTTTTAATTGAGAAATTTAGTATAGTCAAAAGGAAAAAGCATTTTGAGACAGATACCTCTTGGTTTTACCCTTGAATTTTACTTATTATCTATTAACATAGCCCACATTAAATAACTATTTGCTAAGTGATTAAATGATCGATGATTAATAAAAATAAACTAATCACTTAATTATGAAGACAATTAAATGGGACAAAAGATTAGTATCCTTAACTTCCAAAAATAATTGCAAATATAAACTCTAGCATACCCCCCCCCAAAAAAATGAAGAGGCCATATACAAAAGAAAAACGTATTGCCAGTAAAAAAAAAAAAAAAAAAAGGATCAATTTCAACAGCAGTGAACAAAATAAACATTTGAAACAATGATATACCATATTTTATTTACTACATCAACTGTTAAAACTATAGTATTCTGATTTAAGTTGGCAAGACGACAGAGGTGAGCATTTTCACATACTGTTATTAGATTAGGTAAATTGGTATAACCTCTCTGGAAAGACATTTGGGAAGATGGATAGAATCTTATAAGTGAACATTTTTCTTAATACAATAGTCTTACTTCAAGAATCCAGTCTTTGAAATCCCCATAGGTGCTGTCAAATGTTTATACATAAAGTGTTCAATGTAGTTCTAAAATGAAATGAAAGTTTAACAATGGTTATCTCCTGTTGTCAGAACTACAGATAACTTGGTACTCTTTGAACTTTTAATGTATTTTCCATAATTGACTATTTAAATTTCATATTCAGAAAATAAATATCAATTAAAAGATAATTGAGGGGTTTTCTTATCCTTCATATTTATTTAAATAAATAATAAAATAATGCACAAAAAGTATAGAAAAAAGAGAAAGATAATGACAAACCCATTAATCAGCATGATGAAGACTATTCAACATGGGATATGGGAATACAAATACTAATTCAACATAAAATCATACTTTAAGAGACTTTCCCTCAAGTACATATATTTACTTTATGTGAAAATAAAGGTTTTTATGAATTTTTATGTGACACACAAAATATGTTTTTTTCTTCATTAGGTCTGACTATAAGTCTAAAATTATCTAGTAATGTTTAGTCGGCTATAAAATTATATTTCCAGTATTCCCATTTTCATTAGATACTGACATTTTGCAGACATAAATGCTATATTAGAGATTCTTTTATTTAAATAAAAATAGGACAGTATTAAACAGATTTTTCATTTCTAACAAATTGTAGATCCTAGGGAATATTTTTGCTAGTGTTACTGCTGTTCTTAATCAAATGAATTTGGATGCAAAATTTTTTTCCCAGTTATATAATTTCAATCGACATATCAATAGAATTAATGCCCTTCACATTAGCAAATGAGAGTGCTTAAATAGTTGCTAAACATTGAATTTAAGTTTTGCTGAATAATGGGATTTGTGAAAATATATAGCTTTATAAATGCACCCTGTATTTTATCAAAATTGCATGATTTCTTTCTTTTTACAAAATATATTTAGATATCGCCATGCTTCTCAATGGAGTTGAAATAGTTTCACTCAAAAATAGTGTTGATTTTTATGATGACAAAAGAAATTGGGTGGAAATGTCAGGGATATTCATAAAAACATTTAATATCTTACACTTACAGAAACAGAAATTTGCTTGTTATAATGGCCATCTAAAAGCAGGCTCAGCTCAGAATATGTGTGTGGATAGGTTTACAATCAGGATTGATTTATATGTGGCTATTTAAAAGAACTTTTTTTCAGAAAACACTGAAATCAAAGCTGGCATATTTATTGGTTCCAAGAAAGCTCTGGAATGGTCCAGTCAATTCATCTCTGATAATTAAAACACCAGGCATCATATGTTTTAGCAGAGCAGTAAATCAGAGGCATAAACAATTTTTAAAAAAATAAAAAAATATAAGGACAGGGTAAAATAAAGAGAGGAGCCATTCTCATTTCTTTACATTGTTAGGATCTTTTATTGGTGTCCTGAAGAAAATATCTGCACTGTGATCCAGATAGAAGCACATCCTCTCAGAGAGCCTGCAGGAAATGTAATACCTGTTCAGTGTTGGCCTACTTGCCATTATCTGAGGTTCAGAGTGAGAAATGACACACCTTTCTATAGAGACAATACAGTAAAGCACTATAAAGATGAATTAAAAGAGCTCAGTTTTAACAAATCTGGAACATAGTAGAAATTCTCAAAATGCATATTAATAGATATATGAAAGCTATCACTATGAACTCTTCTTATTCAGGAAAATAAAATTTGTCTTGATTCTTAAATACTCACAATCCAATTTAAACTCAATTATGCTATTTCTCTTTCTTATCATATCACAAAGTTTCTAAAATAAACATATAACTTCAATATAATATAAAATACTCATGGTCGAGTATCAACTATCGCTAAGATTGCTTTAGAGCTTGATTAATTCATTATATTATTTTAAATAGCTATTTTCACAGATGCAACACAGAAGTCATTGCAAAATGGTTTCTGAAGTAGATAGAGTAATTCAATATAGCCTGTTTTAATCTCCTTAACCCACTCACATGCATAGACTGAAATGGAGAATTTATACCAGACATTTAAACTAATAAATAAGGCCTCTATACTGGGTATAGTAAACAAGGAAGGAAGACACCCCACTACTTGTCCTTCCTATGCTTCTATCCCTAAACCTAGTACAAAATATGTTTTGACAGTGTCAAGTACTTGTTCAGATTGGATACAATGGCTGGGAATACAAATTTAAACATTCCTTTGACCACAAAGCAATACTTCTGGAGCCAGTGGAAGGAATAGAGTTCTGTGTCACAGGTTACTATTATTATTAATTAAAAAAAATTTTAACTAATGCTTACTATGTGTCAGGCTTCATTCTAGGAGGACATACATATCAGTTGAAATGATCTCTTCATAAAAAGAATTCAGTTATTTTATGGGGCCTGCAGCCTCTCTTTTTTCAGTTTACCTGAAAGGTTTGTTTCTCTCATATTCTTTTCTTTGGGGCTGTATTGTCAACAGTAAAGGCTTAATTTTATCTAAGACTCATTTAAAAAAGAAATTGATGGGAATAAGTTTCTCATTGTTGGAGAAAGGAGTGACAAATTTGGAAAACAAGAAGTCTAGAAAATACTAATGCTCAGTCAAAATGGGTTATTACTTTAGTGCCACAGACCAATCATTTAATTTATCCATCCATTTATTATTTGTTTGTTCATTTATTTATTTAACAAATACTTAGTGATTATATACCATATGGCAGGTTCTATTCTAGATGCTAGTATTCAGCAGTGAGTAAAACATGAAAAGAGACCTGCCTTCATTTATTTTATAGAGCTAGAAAGAGGCAATAAACAAGAATATTAATTAAAGATATGTTGAGATAAGTCCTAAGGAGAATAAAAGCAAGGTTGATGGTATGAAGTATCAAAGTGGGAAGGAAATTTCAAATGACAGGCTACTGAAAGCTTCACTGAGAAAAGAACTAAAGTAACTAACTAATGATCATCTCTAATGAGCATAATACTTATATGTTGTAACACTCAATTTTCATCTTATTAAATCCTGTGAGAATCAAAAAAAAATGACTAACTCCACCTACAGAAGATGAAACAGACTTCTAGAAATTGAGTATCATCTTCTCAGACCTATAGCTGGATTGCAAATATTTTCCATACTCCCTATCCAGTACTCTACTCCTTTTTCCCAAGAAGCATTTTCTTATGTCTCTCTGTACTGTGAAGAAAAGCACTTGCCAAGAAAGTTAATGTATACTATTGCATTTTCAGTAGTTACTGTGCTCCTTAACCACCTCCACTGATGAAGTTCTAGCAGCTCCTGAGCTTTCCAAGGTCACACAGCTGTATTGTAATTGCTGTTCCGCCTCTAGAAGTCTTTAGGCTGAAGTCTTTAGAGCTACTGATGCACTGCCTCTTTGAAAACATTTTCCATTGGGTTACGTCAACGCTCTTGGGCAGAGCATTTGTCCTTTAATTCTTATTAACCTGCGGTGAATTCTTTTAGAGTTTCAAAAGCTTTCTTGATGTCACAGTGTAGAGTTCATTGTTTTTCTTTAGAAGGCAAATGTGACACATAAAGACTGAAATATTTTTATGAATGTAGGCAAACCTATAGTAAACTCAAGGAAGGACTTAAAAAATCTCCAAGCTTGATGAGCATAATTTTTCGCCACTAATAAATCTAATTTGTATATGATTTAAACTTGTCATTCATTCAACATGTTCTCACCATGTTATTTTGAAATAGCAATGAGTTACAAACCAACAAGAATGATAAATATTAAAAGAGGTATATTTATTCTGTGTACTCTGGTAAGTTATAACATTACTTCTATTTTTTTCTTATTTATATTTTTTCCTTCACATTTTTTTTAAATTTTGACACCTAAAGGCTCTCATTAATTGTATTAACTTAAGAGTTACCTGTTCCACAATAGTATTTCATTTTTGTAATGTTCTGCAGCATTCCCCTCCTCCCAAACCTTAACAATATAGATATGTGTCTTCTTTTTGTTTATCGCACCAGACATTGAAATCTATTCTATAAAATAATTCTTTTCTTCTCAGAATCTAAAAATATCATATGTAAACATCATAAACTATTCTATACACATCTCTTCAGGACTGATGAGTAAAATATCATTTTTTTACTCTCTTATCATTAATATATGTACTAGTAAAAGCTCTAAATGATTTACATAAAATGGCAGACTATAGTTTAAAAATAAATATTTTAAATGAATATTAATTTGTTATGACAACCACAGTTTTCAGTATGCTAAGTTCCTGGGGTTTCCTTTTAAAAATAACAAAAAATACAATTCTCATTAACAAAACTATTGAATCTAACATGCATGTAGCAATAGTATAGTAGTAGCTTGACTTATTAATTTGTAGAATTGATGCCACTCCTTTATTTTTCTTGCTTAATGTATTCATGGATTTTTTCCCATTAACATTTATATTGCTGTAACCAATTCCATTTTGCTAGATTTCTTCTCATCACCTTCTCTCCACCTACTAGAAAATGTATTATTGTCAAAAGAAGCCTGTATCCAATCTTGTCTGTATATTCTCAGTATGAATGATTTTATAACAAATTATTCAGTTGGTTATATTGATAATTGTGAAATTTACCATTTCAAAATATGGAATGAAAAATGAATGTTCCCACTGGCATTCTTTTTGGTGATCCTTATTTCAGAAAAAGAATATAAAAGATCTTCCATATCTTTTCATCTTCCATATATGTCATAAAGTTAACTTATCAAACTAGAAATTAAATGGCTCTGATTGCTCAAAGTTCTTATTCGTCATATGTTCTTTCTACAAAGAATTTAGAGTCAGATAGGCTTTTCCTATCAGACCACGTTAAGGTGTTAAGTGTACTGATATATAAATTTTTGCATTTAAGTATTTGCATTTTGATGGAATTTTGCTGAAAGTTCAGTGTCTGACCTAAATTTAGTTTTTAATTGTGAAATGTTGCAGAACGACAGGGGTACTATTGTGGGATGAGAAGCTAATTTTCCTTTCTTTTTCTGTTCAAATTGAATCATTCTTTTGGCAATTCAACTCCATGTTGCATTTTTACTTTTCTATTGGGCAGAATTAGTGAAAAAATCTAGTTCTAAATCATCTAGTTCAAGCACCTTCGTTCAGCTCATAAAATATTCCATAAACTGCACCAACCCAGGAGAATCAAAATGCAATCTGAATTATATTAATGAACCAGACTCACCAGACCCAAATGTCAACTCACTAAAACAAAAAGATTGATTTCAAACTCTAATGCATAGTATGTTTTATTTACCCACACTATTTCAATCTCTCTTAGTATTCCAAGATCATTCCATACTGAGCTATCAGTACTCAGATTTCTGAATCGCACTTTGTTGATTGATCTCCTAAGATGTTATTTGAGGCATAACGCCCAGATTCCCATTGTTCACCTGGCTGATGCCTACTCACACTTCAAGATTCAGCATAAAAGGTTATTGCTTTAAAAAATTTTTCTAATCTTGCAAAACAAAGTCTTCTGTTTACATACACACACACATACACACATGCTCTCTCTATTAAGAGAATTTTTTTCTAATAAATAGATAACTTCAATAGAGTATAAAAATACATTATTTTTCTTTATATACCTAGAAGGTAGGTTAGACCTTGATATGAACGCTCAATGAGAGAGGAAGAAAAATATTTGACTTCTAATTTAGGATTCTTTGCACCAAGTCTTGTATATGTCTAAATCTCACCAGCAAAATATCGCAAATCTCATTCTAACCTTTTGGTTCATACAGTAATCTAATTCTAACCTGCCCTTAGCCTGAGCTTTACAGTCTAAAAGGACAGGCAAGAGAAATTGGCTTTTCTCTGGTAACAAGACCAATGCCCTACTTCTCCCTACACAGTCACCATCTCTCTCTTTCTCTTTCTCTGTCTCTGTCTCTGTCTCTCTCTCTCTCTCAGTCTCTCTCTCTCTTACACACACTTTATTGTTTAATTATGAAAAAAAAAATTATTCTGCATAAAGGTGTCTATAAAATAAAGTTTCCATTGTGGAATTGGTTACTATAGGAAATTTGAGCTTGGGTTTGCACTCTTTAATACAGAAAGCCCAAATTTTAAATAAGGTGTTATACCCTTGTTGAATGGAATTACTGTTTTATATTTAATGGGGGGGAGTGACATTGAGGCAATTAAATTATTTGGGTTTGCCTTTTCAAGTGTATAGAATGTTTCAAAATGTAATAATAGCTCTTTGTTTGGATAGTCTGTTCTTTCTTAGTTTTCCTTTGCAAATGGACCTGCTTAACATATGAAAGGAAATCTGGAATAGATTTTCCTAATGATGACTTATAGTGATTAATTTACATTTTACTGGGATAGCTACATACTTTCTGGCATTACGTGTTCCATTCATAAACTAATCAATTTACCCATTCTTTTTCTGAAAGTAACTTGTTTAAAGGCATTAATATTTTTAGTAGGGGACTTGTTCAGGAAGCCCAGTGTTCCTATTTCCTAGCATATTCATTTTCTGAATTCAATGGCTTGTTTTCTATTGTTTAGACTAAAATGTCTGAGGTGTTTTTCTCTAATTCTCTTCAGCTAGGGATGTTGGAGAATGCCCATGAAGCAAGAAGAAGCTGTTTAGATTTATATTCACAATAGTAAATAACTCCCCTTTGAATCATGAGTTTTAGTGATAGCAGTTATCTAATTTTCCCTGTCATTTTGTGACAGATGGGTAACAGATGGTTATTAGTTTTATGAAAATAAGAAATGGTGAGATTTATTAAAAAATTTGTTGGGCTTCCTACAAAAGTCTCAATAGTGCAAATTTTATTAGTGAAGTTTGTTTCTTTGTTGTAAACATTGCAAAACAAGTCTACCTCCACAACCAATGATGCCTCTGGCTAAGCAGTATAGCTGTAATTAATTTTCTTAAATATGTTCTAGACTTGACTATAAACATAACTTTCACTCATAGGAAGCAATATTAATTTTATCCCCTTTGTATGTGCAAATTTTCAAAATAAACTTCATCAGATGATTTAACATATGGAAGTTAATAACTATATTTAACCACAGTGCTTGTGGAGTTTTACCAGAGACAAAATCTGTTCATCATGATATGTAAAAAGACTGTGGTTTACATTGCCGTAAATAGGTTTTTCTTCTAATTAGTAGTTAATTTTTTGGCAAATTATCTTCCCCATATAATCTAGACCATTTATATCTTTGGTCAGTTTATTTTTGTCAAATCATCTAACCATGTATTTCAGATTGTTTATATATTTGACAGATGTTTCAAATTTTGGTTCATTTTATTTGTGAAGTCTTTAAATTGGGTTATGATGAGAAGACTACAAATACGAAGATTAGTTTAATACATACCTTTCTACATATTTGAATAAAGCCATTTTAAAATATGCAAATTTTATTTATAGAGATGATCCTGCCTAAATCCAACCAAACACAGTCTATAGAAGCCTCAATATTAAATGTCCTGCCTCTTTTAACCCATGAGAAAGCTTATTTCAATGTTGAAGTTGTATTGCTGTGTGTAATCACGTGCAGGTGCCATGCAAACATTAATTTGACCTGGCTCCTTTATCTCTCAAGACTACGGATTATTCATCCGAAGCATTAGAACCATTTTGCTCAAATTCTTACATTGTTTGTTTAAAAAAGTCACTTTTAGTGTAATGAAAATGAGACAAGATAATGTTTCTTTTTAAAATGTGAGCTCAGATAGCAATAGAATCATTTGGCAGGTCACTAACACATCACAAATATTTAATTTAGTACCTGTAAAACAATGTCAAAAATGCCTTATTTGAGTCCTGTAGATCTTGACTTGTAGTATAAAAGAAATAACTGAAAATTATAGTCAAAATGTAATATTTTTTAATTTTTTAAATCTAAAATAGTGTAATCTTAAAAAATAAAAATAAATTTCAAGATATCTTTGATTTCCATTTGAACTGATATAATTCACAGTAATTTTTTAAATTAATCACTGTACTGCAATGCATGTGTGTGTGTTTGTAGTATTATTTTATATTGTAGACTAACAAAAATATTTACGTATGCTTACTTATAATTTAAATAACGTGATATTTATGAATTATGAAATTATTTTGTCTTTTAGAAATATTCTGATTCACTAAAATTTCTTTAAAAATCTTGTCTAAATCAGATTTTTTATATTTTTATTTGAATATTTTTAGTAGAATAAAGTTGGTCAGTTAATATTGATAATAACAGTGATGTTACTTGTAAAAATTAACATTTATTGAAAAATACACTATATTTCAGGCAGTATCCAAAATACTCATATGTAACTTTACTTAATCCACACAATAATCCAATAATATACATGTTAATATTAACCCATTTTAAAATCATGATATGCAGGTACTAACAGGTAAGTGTTTTATAAAAGGTCAGTTTATTGAAGATTGTGAAGTTGGAATCTGCACCTAACTGCTCACTCCAGGGTTTTCATCAAGTTTTCTCTCTTTTTAAATTCAACTATTATCATATAAATGGCTAACATTTACATAGAAAAATGCCCAACATTATTAATTATTAAAAAAATACAAATCAAAACCACAATGAGATATGACTTCATACACACTAGGATAACTATAATAAAATAGACAACAAAAAGTTGTCTTTTATATTATAGGTATATATCCAAGGGAAATGAAACATGCATCCAAACTAACACTTGTAGACAAATGTTATAGCAGCATTCTTCATAGTAGCAAAAAAAGGGAAACAACTCAATATTTATCAATTAATGAACGGATAAATGAAATGCGGTCTGTTCCTTCAATGGAATATTATTCAATAATAAAAAATGCTGATGATACATGCTATAACATACATAAACACTGAAAACTTTATGTTCATTAAAAGTAGCCAGTCATACATACAAGAAATATTACATGATCTCATTAAATGTAAAATGTCTAGAATAGGCACATTTATAGTAATAAGAAATATGTGAGTGGTTGATTAGGTTAGGGTTTTGGTGAGGTAGGAATGGGGAATAATTATTAATGGGTACAGTGTATCTTTTGGGAGGTGGTGTAAATATTCTAAAGTTAGATTATGGTGATGGTTGAACAACCTTGTGAATATACAAAAAAGCAATGAATTGCATATTTTTAATGGATGGACCTTATAGTATATAAATTATATCTCAATGAAATTTTTTAAAGGAACTAAATAGCAAACTATAGAGCTTAAAGAAAATAAAAAGAAAAATAATATATTTTTTTAAATTCTTAACTGTGTATTTTTTTTCAAATTTAAAAAATATTATAATTAGATAAAAGTATAAAGACTGAAATTTTATCTGCTGAATACTTCTTAGGAAATAGTCATCCAAAAAATTTCAAGTAAAATATAATTGAATTCATCTTTATAGCAACCTGTAAAGTTAAGCTGTTGAAATATCATAAAACTGAAAAACAAAATCAAGTATTCAAGCAAATGTAATATCCACATAAATATTTTCAAGAAGAAAACTATGCATTACAATTACATGAGAAGATAATCACTTTCCTCTTACCTTTTTCTCTAAAAGAAATTTAATATTTTGATTTTTTGCAAATTTTTGATCAAATCATATAAAATCAAAACTCCTACAAACAAAATTTTCAGAATCCTAAACTATTTATTGTTAGTTTAAAATATAAATTAATTCAAACTAAATTAAATTAATCTGAGATGTCAAAATATGTCCATATCTACCAAGTTTATATAGAGTTAACTTGAGTTACTGTTAAAGATGATGACAATTAACAAAATTGAATGAATTTTTCTTGCTCTTCTTCCCACACACTTTAATGCATAATAAGGTACATATTGATTGACTCTTTCAAATTGTGGAGAACATTTATAAATAATATATATATTTTTAGTTTATTTTTAAATTAATTTCTTTGTCTTTAGTCATTTTCAATTAATTCTGAAATGGTGAATATTCTTTCTCCTTTTCTACATTAAACCTTTAAGCATAGCTTCTCTTGTCAGGAATTCAGTGCTGGGTATAGTGTATGTATTTAGAATTATGCTAACTTAGTGTCAAGGGTGTTCTGGTATATTTAAGCCTTCAGATCAATTCTAAACCACTGGTTTTAATATTTTTCTATTTATCATTTAAAAGGAAATAGCTTCATTTGAAAACTTTTATCCACTTTACAATCTCTTATCTCATCATTTTCTCCCCCTTCTATTATCATCCCTTTCTAGACTTGATTATACATGTTTCCCTTCTAGAAGACAAATATGAAGTTATTGAAAAGAGTACTTCTATTAAATAATAGAGAAGCATTACATTAAAAACTTTTGTGAAAGAAAAAAAGAGAAAAAAATAGAGAACAGCTTGATTTTCATTATTATTATAATTTATTTATTCTTTATTCATTCTGATCTTAAGTGTAAAGCGTGAACTGTTGTTTTCATATGTGTTTTACATTGTGTTCATCATTCTTGCTAACTCAGTCCTAGTTTAAAATTAATTCAACCAGAAGAAAAAAATCTGCCCTGAAGAATTGGTGTAATTGAAATGGCACATTTTGTTCCCATCTATTTATTTTTTAGGTTTTCATGCTAGGGGATATCAGCACAGTTTTTAAAATTAACATTATTAAGTAACTCTTATAATAGAAAAATTAAGTAGAGTTGGATTGGTGATTATGTAATTGTAATGAAAAAGAAGTTTGTAAAGGGTTTATGAAGAAAACACATGCTAAAAATCATTCTAGACAGTATGTTAAATTCAATAAATAAATAAATATTTATCAAGAATTTTTGAATGGCATACTATGATGAGCTATTTAATATAGTAAGGACTTTTATGACTGAAATCTAAGAATTCGAAATAGCAATAACATAACTTTAATCCTTAAAAAAATAACATTAATTTTCTGTCTTAAGTACTTTGACTATGTAGTATTATTTACGTTTAACTTATTTCTCTTTATTTTCCAAAAGAAATTATATGACAAAAAAGTGACTATTTCAGAATGTAAAGTGTATTCTCTTTAGTTGTGTTCATAATATCCAATGAACTGAAATAAACAATTG
Source organism: Pteropus medius (assembly GCF_902729225.1). Classification (NCBI taxonomy): domain Eukaryota; kingdom Metazoa; phylum Chordata; class Mammalia; order Chiroptera; family Pteropodidae; genus Pteropus; species Pteropus medius. The sequence continues at coordinate 3,083,571 of NW_024346771.1, forward strand.
ACAGAAATAGAAAAGGTTCTTTATTTTCCCTTATTCACAACTGTATCCATTTAATTCATATCTTTCCATCTCAAAGGTGATCAGTTTCATATAAATTCTCTTTCACATCCTGCAGCTTCACATAAATTGACTTTTTAAAGTGAAACTCATTTCTGTCAGATCCAAAAGCAAAAGAGCGGGACTTACAGAAAATAAGTCAATGTTCAGATTTCTTCCTGTTTCAAACTCATAATTCTCCCACAAACACATTGAAATATTTTTCACTATTTGTGATAGTCATTATTGAATTTCACCAAATATCTGTTCCCTGCTCAGGGCACATCGTATCACTACACGTCTTGATTTCCTTGTGGTTGAATCGAGCCTTGAAACACATGCATTAATTGTCGGTGTGAAGAGTATCCAGGGTCCTCTTTTTCTCTGTTATTGCATGCAGCAATATTAGAAAAGATGTCTGCTATCTCAGCCTGAGTCTTAGAGGGAAGACAAATGTAGCAGAAAACTTATCCTCAATGATGGAGATAGAGAATAAATAAGACATAAATAATCTTTTCTTTTTTTAGGGAGTTATGAACTATTAAGAATTTGAGGTGGTTTGTAATTTCAGCAAACCTAGGTTACAGAAACTAATAAACAATTATTAGGGTCATATTATTAGAGTCAGATTGTTCTTTCAAGAAATTTCCAGTAAACTAGCTCAAAATCACACTGGGGAAGATTTATTAAATTTATTAGTTTTTAACTAGCAGAAAGATTAAAACTTCCAACTTCTATAAATACAGTAGGAATTATAAAATTCATTATACCAATATTATGCATTTAATTCCTTAATGGCCTTTGTGGGGGTCAAAAAATAATTTTCTTTTACAGTCTTAAGTTCTAGTTGGGCTAATAAACAAATTAACATGAAACAGCTTAAGAGTAGAAAATGTTCAAAATTTATTACAGGTGTACATGTGAGGGTGCCATAAGAATATGAGACCAAAAGACACATCAGGCAGTTGGGGTTTATATGTCATTCTGGTACTAAGTATAAAGGGAGAGCAGTGAAGTTTATCACTTAAAAAGTCAGGAAGGTAATTTGTATGGAGATGGAAAAGCAAGTGTCTAGTAAATAAATGTTTGCTGGGCCATCTTTAACAATGAGACACTAAGAGGTCTTTGAACAAATGTGTTTTGCTAATTCCTCCCTGTTCATCACACACTAGTTCATATTAAACTATAGTTATCTATAATAATAGCTCCCTTCCTGAAGCAAATTTTCTATCTAAATTCTTTTTATTGGAAGCACAAAATACTCTGAATCTCCAAAGCTACCCTGAGGAAAAAGAACAAGTCTGGAGGCATCACTCTGCCTGACTTCAAATTATACTACAAAATGACAATAATTAAAACGGCATAGTATTGGCAGAAAAACAGACACACAGACCAATGGAACAGAATTGAGAATCCAGAAGTAAACCCAGGTTTATATGGGCATATAATTTTCGATGAAAGAGTCAAAACATACAGTGGAGAAAGGAAAGCCTCTTTAATACATGGTACTGGGAAAAGTGGAAAGCCCCCTGTAAAAGAATGAAACTAGACTGTCGTTTATCACTACATACCAAAATTAACTCAAAATTGATTAAGGACCTGAATATAAGACCTGCATCAATAAATTGCATAGAAGAAAACATAGGGACTGAATTCACGGACTTTCGACTTAAAGAGGATTTTATGAATTTGACCTTAAAAGCAAGGCAAGTAAAAGCAAAAATAAATGAATGGGACTACATCAAACTAGAAATCTTCTGCTCAGCAAAAGAAATCGTCAAGATAAAAAATCAACCATCTGAATGGGAAAATATATTTGCAATCAACACCACCAATAAGGGCCTAATATCCAATATATACAAAGAACTCATTCAACTCAATAAAAACAAATGAAAAACAATCCAATTAAAATTGAGCAGAGGACCTGAACAGATACTTCTCCTCAGAGGACATACAAATGGCCAACAAACATATGAAAGGATACTCAACATTGCTAGCAATTAGGGAAACGCAAATCAAAACCACAATGAGATACCATCTCACACCTCTTAGAATAGCTATAATCAACAGGAGAAGTAATAACATACATTAGAGAGGATGCATAGAAAAAGGAACCCTCATACACTGCTGGTAGGACTGCAAATTGGTACAGCCATTATGGAAAACAGTATGGAGTTTCCTCAAAAAACTAAGAATTGATCTATCATATGATCCAGCATTCCCTCTACTGGGTCTTTACCCCAAAGACTTGAAAACACATATCCAAAAAATGTTCACACCGATGTTCATAGCAGCATTATTCACAGTGTCCAGGACATGGAAGCAACCTAAGTGTCCCATGATAGATGATTGGCTAAAGAAGCTGTGGTACATATATACAATGGAATATTACTCAACCATAAGAAGAGATGAAATACTGCCATTTGTAACAACATGGATGGACCTTAAGATAATCATGATAAGTGAAATGAGCTGGACAGAAAAAGTTGAAAATCACATGACATCACTCATATGTGGGATATAAACCTAAAAGCAATGAACAAATAGGACAAACAAACAGAGACTCATGTACATAGACAATAGACTAGTGGTTACCACAGGGTAGAGAGGGAAGGGGAGGGGAGAAGTAAATGGGGTAAAGGGGATCAAATATGTGGTGACAGAAAGAAATCTAACTACGGGCAGTGAATTCACAGTTATATAGATATACATATGCCTCGCTATTGAATTGTACAGCTAATACTGGGTTTCATTAACCAGTGTCACTATAATAAAAATAAATTAATTAATTTAAAAAATTCCTTTTAGGCAGTTAGGAGGAAATTCAAAAGTTTTTCTTGAGTCTTTTGTTTCATAAAAGTGCCAACTTAAAATAGTAAATATCTTAAAGTGGCATATTTTGGGGCGGCAAACTCTGTTCCCCTTCACCTTTAAGTATAACCAAGTTTTACACAGACTAATATTTTTTAATCACAGATCAAGAAACTTATTCTCACTGATGCCACCTCTTTCAGTGCAGAGAGGTATAAAAATAATTTAAAAAAATAAATCAAGATCTTTCCAGAAACTTATATTTACTTTTCCTCATTTTATTTCTTTTGGCAATACAGAAGCCTATCTTTACTAGCTTATACAAAACCCTTCAAAAAAGAACCAAATGGCTTTAAATGCCTTTTTTTGTAACTCTCTGAATTTATTCCATTTTTTCTCTACTCATTTTCAAATGTATGCTAGCTAGAATACTTCAGAGAAGTCCTATTTCTTCTTGAATTCTTAAAGCATATTTTCAATAATACAGCCCAATTTACATAAATTGCTTTGGTAACTCCTTAAAAAATAAGGTATTTTAGATTTTAACTTTAATTGAACTTATTGTCTTCTAATATTTGAAACTCTTATATTTTTTAAAAATTCTCCTTTTGATCCTTACCTCACCCACCCCTTTTTGTTAGAAATTTTATATTTGGTTCTAAGGTACATATGCAAATTACATGTTATGTTTTTGGATTAATTGCAATTTTATATTCTTATTGAAATTCAGATCATGATACCATCAGAGATTCTATTAGCAATAAATGTCACCATTCCAAGTCTTACCTGATCTTCATATCTGTTAAGCATGCATTCTGAACTTACATTAATGTCATTGATAAAAATGTAGAATGGAACACATCAAGAGTTCTGACAAATGCCCTCCAAGGTAACACAAATGATTTATAAAGTTTATTAATACTGAACATTATTAATAATCCACATTAAATATCCTAATCTTCACCTTAGTTTTAGGAATTTTCTTCTTAAATCCAAAAATAAATTTTGTCACACAAAAAAATAATCTCTAAGGGAATGGAAATAGATTTAGTGAGTTTGCCTGGGCAGATTAAGTGATAAAAAGTAAATGACTTAAATGGGGGCTTGTTTAAGGTAGTCAGAAATAGCACTGGTTGTGGACATAGGATATGTTAAGAATGATTTCTAGCTTGAGTACACAAATTAATAGATTAAAAAAAAATAAGAGAAAAGTGGTATGAATAAAAAGAGATAGAGATATCTAAAGAAGGGGTGGAAAGCACGCAAAACGAGTAACAAGAAGTCAACAAGTTATTTGGCAGGTGAGAGGTGTCAGTAAATATGGGATAGGTGAATGAAGCGAATGTTCTTTAACTGTTTTACAAAGACCGAAATTTTCTTCAGTGGAAATTCAGTCATCCAGGTAAGATATAAAGTGATCCTTTGGATACACAGGTCTCAGTACCACCAGAAGTATTTAAACTTAAAAAGAAAGGTAAAATCTTATCAATTCAGTATCTTCTTTCTATTAAAAATGCACAGTATTTTTGTAACATTCTTTATTGATCTGTCCCAGAATATTTTGATTATTTTGTTGTATCTTTCTGAAAAAAATATTTTTTCTCTTAAGAAATTTTTAAAAGTTTTATAGTAATATTTTAATGGTTATTGTATCAATCAGATTTCTGAAGAAGTATCAGTTTATCCAATTCAGAGTAGTCAAAGAAAAATTTATAATAAAAATCCCCATAACTCTGTGTACAATCAGCACATTTGCTGTCCACACACTCTACTCCTCCACAAGAACATGGATTTTATTTTCTTTTATTTATAGTGCCTTCATGACCTTGTCCTTAATAATATATGTGTTTAAAATTGCAACCTTTGTGACAAAATGAAATTATTATACTAGGAAAAAAAGTAATCAACATAAATCCTGAGTGATTTATATCCATGGATCTAGTTTGAAATAAGGGGAAAAACATGCAAAATTATAAGCTATTAAAGCCACTTAATATCAACATTTATTTTTAAGGAAGCTTACATTTAAAATATAATATTTTTGATTATTTGCCTATCATATTGTCATTGACTGATAATATCAGAATGGACACAATAGAAGTAAATGGAAATTTCAAAAGAAAATTGCCTTTCTTGGAGAGTATGTTTCCTTCATAAATGTGATATCAATTTATGAGACCAAAATTTTCATTATTTTCTTGAAAGTTCTTATTATGCTGAAAACTGATAAAATAGTGATGTTTGCTACAAAACTCTTTTCATCTGAGATGCTAAATAAAATATTGAAGAAAAAACCTTATGGAAAAATCAGAGGAATCATTTAACATTTAACATCTGCACATTCTTTGTGATCCAAGGCTATGCAATTTTCTGCAGAAAAGAGGAAGGGGAACAATACAGCTTTACGTCTATCATACCTGCTCTCTAAAGAACCTAAAATATATGGATGAATGAATTTAAATTTTGAAATGGAGAATAAGACTAATGGACAAAAATTAATTTTCTTCTTGTTTTATCAATTTTTTATTTAATGTTTTGAAGCAAATTTTAAATAGTTAATTTTAAATTCAACTTCGTTTATTGGCCTGTGCTAGACGGTGATATTTAAAGTGAGAGGGACAATAGTATTTCATGACCAACAGATTTAATATAAGCAAGACTCATTATTTTAGGAAAAGATGAACTATGAACAAGACTTACTTAAGAATGACTTTTAACATTGATAAGGAAGTGAGTGCTAAATGAAGTGTAAGTTTTATACCCAGAAGTATAAAGATGACTTGCTTTTATTTAAATTTACTAAAATTGTTCTTCTCCCTGTATGAACCTTTAGGTGGATTTAAAGTAAGTTTCATATCTGTGCAGGAAAGGCATACAAGTCAATACATCTTTTTACTCCTGTATTGCATCCACTTCTAGAAGCTAGTTATCGTTGACACAGTAAGATAAATTACCTAATCGATTCTACAAATCAGAACCCACTTTAGGGGAAGAAAAAACACAGTGCTGGTAATTATTCATTTCTATTCAGTAGTAGATCTAATGAAAATAAAAATTTCTATTTATTAGAATCCTATATTATCCAAAGCCAATGATCTCATGCTGAACAAAGAATACTGAAATCTTTTATTCTTAATAAAAGCAAAGAATGATAAACTATTGTTTAAAATCAGTGAGAATCAACATTAACAGTAATACCGCTCATAGAGAGAACTATGGAAAAGATTGAGAGAAGTTTCAACTCTTATACTATCAACCCTTACATTTTTGATGTCATCGTCCTAACAAAGAATACCTTCCTTCGAATGATTTTTTCTGGATATAGGATCTATAATTTATTCACTTTACTTTTTCCTATTTGTAAAGAACTCATCTTTTTGATTGACTCTGGAATATCCTCATAATTTTGAGAAAATAACCTTTGTTAGATTCAGAAGATTTATGGAGTTCCTGTTGATTCCCAAGCATCACATAGGGAACTGAAAGAAATTATGAGTAGATGTGACTAAGAATAAATGGAAGAAAAAGTTCCAAACTATGTCTTTCTACTTGAAGTTGTATGCCTCTAGGAGCTAAAGCATAGAAGAAAAGCACAAATTAATTCCAGAGAAGTTTCTACAGTGGCAGCTGTAACAAGCAACAGTATTTGCTGTCTAATATTTTGTTGTTCCTCAAGCATTTTTATTTCTGGTATCTCAAAGCAAAATTTATTTTGTGGATAGAGTCATTTCTATTTTCAATGATTTTGACTGGTAAACAAGCAATAAACCTATGAAACTGAGGGATCAAACTCATCTACCAAGAATCCTCATCTGTACTGTATAGAGCCAAGTGGTTTTTGTGAATTTAATTATCAGTCTGGAAACTGATGAGTCTGACATTTTCCTCATGAAATTTGAGATAGAAGAGAAATTTGGGATATAATAGAAGTCCTTTCTTCTTAAAGGGTCAGCTGCTGACAGAGTCGAGGAGATTTTCTTGGCCACTGTAATTCTGATGAGTTATTTATAAGTTAAACAACAATGCGTATTATTCTATATATTCTCCATTAAAAGCATAATTCTCATTAGTTTTCTTCCATAAGATCTACAGTTTATGTTGTTTTATAGTTTATGTGATAGAAAGGCACAATCTATATATCTTTATTTGCATTCCACTGTTAATAGAGGCCAGGGTTAGAATTATTAATCACAAAGTTTCCGAAATGCTATAGTTGATTTTTCAGCATGGGCATGACCGCTTTTTCACAATGCCCTAATTAATCGCATAAAGACATTTATATGAAATACACTAAGTTTATCAAGTAGATATCAGCAGAGGCAGGAGGCACTAGATAATTTTCAAAAAGACTAATTCCTGAGTGAGAGCTATACTCTGTTTAATCTGGGGAATCATGAATGTAGCAGATTGGGAAAAGAGTTGAACTCTGCTCAGGCTGTAAACTCAGGAGGAACCAAATGAAAAATGACAGCTTGAGTTTACTTTGAAGATTTTTACGAGGGATAATACTTGTCAACTCAGAAACAAAAAGTTAGAATTTGGTTTTCTCTATCCAGCTCAATAGAGGATCATATGATAGGAGCATGAAACATGTAGAATAGAAAGAGTGAAATTAACCTTTAGGAATCCTATAACGCTGTCTAGATACCACTCATTAAATAAGGGTATACCTAGTTCAAAGTATGCTGCTTCAGACATTCAGAATGCACAAATGGTTAATCCAACACTACTTGGAAGATTAATATCATTTGAAAAGATACTAAGTATAAGTGTATAAGTAATATTGTGGGCTTAAGTAATTTCAGTGGATCAACATTTTGATCATACCTCAGACAGATTTTGCATAAATCAGTTGTTGTTGCAGTATTGTTTCCCATTCTAAATCTAGCTCTAGCTATTTCAAGTACTTAAAGATAAAAGAGAAATATATGTATGTGAGAATGATTCCTACTAAGAATCTCTAAATGAAGAATATCTGACTATATATAATTAAATTTATCTAAAAAATTAACATATATTGATTTAAAAATTATTTTGTATAAACCTCAAGGAGCAATGAATCTAATGAAAGCAATTTCTATTACTATAAAATAATACTAATTTATTATAAAAATAGAAATTACAGCAAATTATAAAGAAGTGGAACAAAAAATCAATAACTCTGCCACCTGCAGAAACCATTGTGTATACATTAGTATTTTCCCTTGCAGTATTATTCCTGTGTTTTATGGTTTTGAAGAATAAGATTATGCTGGTGATGTAATGGAATGTGAACGAATGGAAGAAAATCTATATATAGCAATAAAGATACTTCTCAGGAACACAATATCAAGAAACAGAACAAATTGAGGACATTTTATATTATAGTATGATATTATTACTGTAGTTTACATATATTTTAAATACCTAGAAGGAAATAAATATGTTTACATGTGCATATTCATGAGTATGTATACATATATAAAATTTGTGCATATAAAATAATGGAATACAACATAAAAGTACTAAATTATGTATAAAATAATTTTGCTATAAATGTCACACAGCTTGATTATCTATGCATTCTTCTATCTTTTAAAGGGCTAGTGGATAGTCATTTGCATTTTATTTTTGGTATCTAAAAACTGCATGCCTGAATTTTACTGCAAAGTAGGGATAGCATGTGTTGGGGAACATGAGATACAACTAGAATTCTAGTGAGGACCTCTAATATAGATTCACAGAATAAAATGTTAAGGTTTTTCATTGTCCTTTGCCTGCTACTACCAAATTGTTATTAAATCCTAACACTTAATGTTAGTAACTTCTTGGAAAAGCAACAACATATATTTTTACTTGTTGAATTAATCTTAGAGAAGAAAATAGAAGTAAAAAATGGAATGCTTTGAGGTATTAAAGCCATATTATCAAATAAAATATATGAAATAGTTTGTTGTTAGGGAATTTTCTTTTTCTTATCTTTTTATTTAAATATTATTTCCCATTTATGCTTTTTTTTTAATTTTTATGTTTCTCCCCTTTACTATCTTTTTCAGATGTTCAGAGTTTACAGAAAAAAAGAAGTTAAGAATGATCTGGAGACAGGGAGATAAAAATTGGAGAAGTAGACCTTTTCCTCTTATAGTTTGAGAATAGCTGTAAATGTTAAATTTTAAATAATAAAAAATTGAAAGAATAAATCTAAGACCAATAATTTTTCAAGAAATAAATCACAGATGTGATAAATAGGGCTCTAAAGTTTAAGAAAAATATAAAATTATTTCTTCTTGTGTTCTTGTGTGTGTGTGTGTGTGTGTGTGTGTGTGTGTGTGTGTGTGCAGTGTGAGAGAAAGAGAGAGAAAGAGAAAGAGAGAATGAGAGAGCTCAAACAGGAGAGAGAGAAGGAGGTTACTAGGGACTTTCTGTAAGTTCACTGGTTCTTTCAAGAAGAAATAAAAGCATTTAAAAGGTATAGGACCTTATCTTCTAATACAAAGAACTACTCAGGTCTTTCCATAGCAAATAATGACATTTTACCTATTTCCTCTGTTCTTTCCCTTTTTTTCAAAGCAGCTAGAAGAAATATATATATATTTCAAGAAAAAAGTCTTTGTGTGTGCTTGGCAGATGAAATTTTATTGAAGGAGACAGCTATGTACATTACTAATATAAAGAGTCAATATCAGGAAAACTTTTGAATCCTGAAAAAATAGTACAAGTTTGTTCATGTTTTCCTTATTAGTGTAATGTCATTCAAGCAAAATTAACAATTTTAACCTGCCTAATGTAGTTGAAAAACATTTGAAAATTTCTAGACAAGTTACCTGCCTATTTGCTCTCTTTCAGAAAATAATCTTTAAATTTAGTAGAGAACCAAAATCAGACAAGCAGTTGATAGTTACTTTAAAGGTGCCTATCTTCTGACTAATAAGCTCTATGGTACAAAGTTCTTTGGAAAGGAAATTAAAAGCAAAATATGACTATCTTTCCAAATGTACATTGCATGTACTTTTTGATGAATTATATTTATGTACTTATAAAGTTACAAAATTTTAGAACTGGATGTGTACTTAGAGATAAGTCTAATGTATCTGGAACAGTGCTTATAGAAGAAATTCTTCAAATTCCATCATAACTAACATACCACATTAGATGGTTTATCATTGTAATTGTTACTATTATTACTAATTGCATTTTTGTCTAAAAGAAACTACTAAGAAAAATAAATTTTACTAAAAGTTAAGGCATTTACATACAGGGAGTTTCATGTGTTAATTTTCTTATTGCATTCCCAATCCAGTTTAACAAGCTGATCCTGGGTTCTTATAAAAGATATATCTTTTTAAGGATATACTTCTTTATATTGGAACATTGATAATAAAAAATAAAGGTTAAAGATCCATTTCAATCTTTGAAAATTTTTATTTAATATTTAAATTATTTTAATCACCTATTAACATTATGCAAATGTAATATGCAGAGGACACAATTATTTTGTGCTACTATCATTTAATGGAAAAAAGAACTAGAAAAATGTAGCAATAATCACAAACAGATGTGGTATATATATATATATGATGTATATATATATACCATATATATGTATATATATGTGTGTATATATATATGGTATATATTTGGTATATATTTGTATATATACCATATATTTGTATATATACCAAATATATACCATATATATATACACACACACATATATATATACACATATATATGCTATATCTGATATCTATATATATCACGTATGGTATATATCTGATAAAAGGATATAAATATATGCCCTTTATCTTTGTCTTTTATTTATATATGTCATATATATCATATATATGTCCTTTTATCACTCTATATTCATTTCAAATAATTATACTCACAAAAATATTTCTTGGATACAGTAAAACTTTTCTCTAAATCTATCTTGTTCTGACTTAATGAATTATTCATGGAATGGATGCTGCCATACTTTATGAAAACCGATGTTTTTTTCTTTCACTTGAAAATAATTTTATCATTCCCCTCCCAGAGGACAATTTAAGGAAGTTGGCTTGCATATGTCTCTCTGAGAAATACAATGTAGGTGGAATCTTATAAATCTGAAGACTAGTTGATGAGTCCCTTTCTGATTCATGGAGGCTCGAATCCTTAGGTATTTTCTAACACAAATAAATACTCAGTGATGATGATAACCTAAAGAAAATTGATGACATCTTTTCTAACTTTCCTTCAACGATTTTCTTTATCTCTTTTCCTTCTATCCTCATATCTAACAATGATCCCCGATACCTTCGTTTACTCTCAGTTTAAGGTCCTTTCTTTTTTTTTTACTCATACAACTTCTTGTTTTATTTCTCTCTCATATTTATCTGGCACTTTCTTCACAATTTCTTGCTTTACTTATTTCCTGGTACTATACCTTAATACTGCAATGTTTCTTGGGAGTCTACACAAGGTCATTTTAGTATTCTGGAAAATGTAAATTTAATTAGTTAAAAGTGCAGTTGATTCCCTAGCCTAGATTAATTTCAGGAGCTCCAAGATTGTATACTTAATATACTGCTAGACAACTCTGCTTAGAAATTACTTAAGCACTTCCAATTTTTCTAAAATACAGTCAAATATTTTTTGTGCACAAACCTATTCTCCCTAGAGGTTTAACCTAGTATGTCTTATAGAAAACCTGTGTTCTTTAATTCCAGACACATAGCTAGACTTTATTTCCCATTGGATATATCCACAAGTCTGTGTTATAACTGAATAAGCAATATTAGAAGTGACATGAGCTATGGCTCATACAGGGCTCACCAACAACAAAAAACTCCATGGGTATTTTTCCATACTGTTTATCTTTCTGCTAGTTGATTACAGAGGACCCACAGTACCTAGGTGATTGAACCTGAAGTTCTGAATAACCACAAATGATATCCTCAACTAGGAATATTCTCATTAGACTGTGGTGTGAAGAAGAAATAAATATATATAGTGTTTAACCACTGAGAAGTCAGTGTTTATTCGTTATACTGACTAGTTTTACTCACCTTGCATTTTCAGTATCCCCTTTGGGTCAAAGGGAAATAGTATACATTTCAAATACTCTAGTCGAAATTTAGGCTGTGATCTTTTATTCCTTAAGTTCTGTTTGTTCTGCATTTTTGGTATGACATCTATTTCTATTGAAGATCATTACCGCACCATATTTGTTCAAGTCATTTTCACATATATTATTTTTTTAGATTATTTAGCAGCTTCTAGTTTAGCTCAACTTTTTTTGTCTCTGTTGCAATATCCCCACTCATCCACTTTTTACGCTGAAGTCAGAGTAATCCTTCTAAACAAACAAACAAACAAACAAACAAACAAAAGTCGTTTTTAATTATTCCCTCGCTTAGATACATCAAAGGCTTTAAAAATAAATCTCATATACTTAAACATATAATATAAAGCCTTTTGCTATCTGGCTCCTGATTACTTTTCAATCTCAATTTTTGCCTCCTTAAAATATAGTCTCTAAACATACTATATTATACCAATTCTTGATCTTGCATATGTCCATATTGCCCTTAGGATACAGCCTAAATGTCTTTTTTTTTTTTTTTGAGTTTTTGAACTACTCACAAATGTAGGGTAAATGACGACTGGAGGAATTCCATAATGTGGGGTGCTTTCCCGTGTCTTAATCTCGTAGCTTTAATATCTCATTAGTCCATAAACTACTTGAGTATCTCTAATACTTAGCTTACTACTTGAAATGAAGATAATACATAGTGGGCGTTTACTGAATAAATTTAATTAAGTTAGAATGTACACTTGCAAAGTATACTAGGTACAATTAATTGAACAATTAAATATAACTCAAAATGTGTCACCAGGATCTGCTCACAGAAGTATATATTGGGAAGAATCCTAAGCAAACTCGAATTCTAATCTTGACTCTAGTATTTGCCAGGAATCTTACAATATTCTAAGCCACATGTTAGTTCTTCCTAGTAAAGCAGAGCTGATAGTATCAAACTTATTTCCTATTTCAAAAGTGAGTATTAAAGATATAAACATGTGTTGCAGATAATTAATTGAAGGTAGATATTACTACTGTAATGTGGACTCAATAAAGAAAAATCAGGTGATTTGAATATAGACAAATAAATGAAATACAGAAGATTATATATATATATATATATATAAAAATGTACTTTGTCATCAGATATGAAAAACCTAGATGCATAACAATAAATGTGATTCTTAAACTTTTGAGGTCTCAATTTTGCAAATATTTGATACCTTAAATATGAAATATTTTTTAACTCTACTATGTATCAGTGACTGTATTAGGTTTTGGAGTTAAAGTAGGGCATAAGATAGATAAATTCCTAACATTCAAGAAAGGGGGATAGAGAAGAGTAAATATAACATTGTCATAAGTGTCATGGAGAGCAAGCACAGGAGAATTCATTGAAAGGGTCTCTTAACCTATACTTGAGAAGTTATTTTCAAGAAGTGACATTTAAGGTGAGATATTGAAAATCAATAGCTTTGGTACAGAGATATTAAATAGAGATTTGGAAGACCATTTCAGTTATAAGGTTTATCATGTGGAATGCAGTATTGATTGTTTTTAGTTTACCCAGATATAAAGGTTTTGTCTTTTAGGCTTGTAAAGATATCAGAATTAGCATGGGTACTATTCATAATTTTTATGATTTCATTATCATTATGATAATCATCAGTATAGCAGCAGCAATACACATTCTTAAGTGTGTTTTTTTAAATATGCTTGCATTATCCAGCTTTCTCTCAAAAGTTGCAAACAAATATAAACTAGTTCCTGAACTCAATTTTTTTTTTTCTCAATGGGTTTTAAGTTATATTCTAAGTGAAAGATACATAAAGATGTTCATTATGTGGATACTGAGTACACAGCTTTTCCCCCTCAGTACTTAGTAACATATCTGAGATATGTAAAAGAAGATAAAAAATATGTATTAAATTATGGAAATAATTCCATACAGATAATAGAATATTATTCAGCATGAAAAAGAAATGAGCTATCAAGCTATGAAAATAAGTGGAGTCTTAAATGCATATACTAAGTGAAAGAAGCCAATCTGAAATGGCTACATACCGTATGACTCCAACTACATGGCATTCTAAAAAATGCAAAACTGAGAGACAATAAAAAGATCAGTGGTTGTCAGTTGGTAGAGAGAAGAGAGGGATAAATAGGTGGAGTGCAGAAGATTTTAAAGCCAGTGAAAATACTTTGTATTTTATTATAATGATTAATACATGTAGTTATATATTTGTCCAAATCCCTAGAATATTCAACACCAAGAGTGGACCCTAAAGTAAACTATGAATTTTGGGTGATGAAGATTTGTCAATAGGTTCATCAGTTGTAAGAAATGTACCACTCTGGTGGGGATGTAAATAATGAGAGAGGCTTATGCAAGTGTGGGGTCAGGGACTATGTGGGAAATTTCCGTACCTTTCTATCAATTTTTTATGAAATTAAAACAGCTGTAAAAAAAAAGTCTTTTTAAAAAAATTATAAATATTTGAGAAATCTTCAGTAAATAAATATTAAAAACATTTTTTGAATGAATGGTTCATTTCAATCTATATTGTTGAAGATCTTAACTGTCTGTGGAGCTTCTTTAATAGAAATTTCTTTGCATGGAAGCAAAAAAAGGAAGCGAATTAATTGATGCAAAAGGGAAACTAACTTGGCAACAATGTAGACAATTGAGTAGAGGAGGGTGAGCTTGTAGACAAACAGTCCAGGTAGAAGATTTATGCAGTAATCCATGAATTATTGTGCTTTCTTTTGCCACATAGAAAAGTTGTTTGGCATGATGATTTAATTACCTTTGCTGAAGCAGTTTCAGTTAGTAAGATAAAGAGTTCATGCTTTTTTATTTAAAATATTTGAGAAAAATTAATGTAGTCTATGACTTGTTCCCATCATATAAAAGACATTACTTTATGTAAATAGAATTATATTCTAATATGCAGTAAATCAAGATGTTATTTCTAAGAGTCTTTTTGTATAATATTTTTTCAATAATCTTTTTTTTGAACTTTAGGGTATTAAAGTAAACCATTGTTTAAACATAATTTTGCCCTAGCTTTAGTGAACACAAAGATAATGGCAGAATAATTTGACATATAGATTGTAGTTATGAAACAATCTAAAATAATTTTTAATAATTGGATAAGCCAAGTGTAATCGATTCTTGTATGTGAGCAGTGTATCGAAAAGGAATCTACGAGCAATCAAAAACCCTGTTCTTGTCTAAATTAAGAGCAAAGAAAAATCATAATGTGCTTAGTGGAAAAACACTAGAATAGAAATGAGGTCACGTGAGAGTAAAGTGTTTTCAGTCTTTGTTCTGAGGGAACTTATTCAAGGCTTTTAATAGCTATTCTTTAATTGAGTATGTGAAGCTATATATGTGTGTGTATTTTACATGTGTTCTTATTATCATGATAGGAAGTTTATGTATGTCAAAATTGGTTTTCTTAGTAATTTTTATTCAACCATTTAACAGTCTGTTGAAAAAAATCTTTACATGTTATTAAAATTGCTCTTTTCTTTATTGCATAAGTATGCCTTCCCTCTCTTTCTTACTTTCCATAATTTACCCTCTTTTCTATCAAACATACTTAGAAAACATGTATACCTATAGATTATATTGTTATATTTAAGAATGTGAAAATGAAAATTATTAGAATTTGAAAGCATAATTTACTGAACAAACATGTAGAGAGTCCTTATCAAGTTTTGCAGAAAAACAGAAAATTCAAGTCAGAAGAATTTTGCTGGAATTTCACGTATCATTTTTGACAAACGAGAGTGGAATAATCGCTTGCCAACAGAGCGTAAACTTTATTCATTGTTGTGCTAGACCAACTTGTGACAGTTTACAAGAATTGATTGAGCACATCAATTCCCAACTCCACATGGTGCCCTTTTAGTAATCAAAAATCAGTCATTGAGGGAGTCATTGATTTTCATTAAGAAAATCAGCAAACACTACAAATCAGAGCTTCTTCACACCCCATTCTGTTTTTAAAACTTTACCAGCATATCACTGATTTTCTTTAGGTTTTAATAATAATAATCCATTCACTTCTCCTATACAAGCTCCTCTAAGATTAATGAGTTAGTTAAAGGGGTTTCTTCATGAGCACAGTAAACTATGTTGGAAGCCTACAAACTTTTTGAACATACATGTGCCAATTTAAAAAATTATGTGTTCCTTAATATACGTATATTTATTTAATTACATTTTGGAGAGTATATATACCCACTCTATTAATAAACTTTGTACATTACATTGAAAAAAAGCAAAAATCAATATGTAGAGAATGTGTCAAAATAAAATAAATAACATTTTAAATTAATGATTTTTTGATGTTTTAATTTTAAAACTTTTGGTCTTTACTACAACATCATTGAAAAACTTGGTTGTATTAGCTGATTAGCTGTGGTACCTAAAAATGAGACTTCACAAAGATATATAATAAACACAAATAAGAGTGTTAACTAAACTTAAAGGTATTACTTTTTAATCTGTATTTATAAGTATGTAAAGACTTTTGTTAAAATTGAGAGATTAAAATTCTGTCTTTGATGTTGCTCTTGTAAATTAATCTGAAAATGTGCTTTATGTAAATAAAAAATGGCTTCAGAATCTACTGAAACTGTTAATTTGTAGGGGGAGGGAGAGGTACATGGAATAAAAAGGGTGTCAAATATGTGGTGACAAAAAGAAATTTAACTATGGGTGATGAACACATAATGCAGTATGTATATATAACTTACTGTTGAATTGTACACTTGAAACATTGGATTTTGTTAACTAATGTCACCATAATAAATTTAAAAAAAAATTTTAAATGTTAACTTTAAAACAGTTTAAATAGATTAGAATATGTTTTCAACCTTTTAGTGAATATAGATTTAAATGTATTGTTTTAAGTCATACAATTTGTTTTAGGTAAAGAAATTAAAAAAATGTTGAGAAAAATTCAGATACTCATATTTCAAAAATGTTTCTTATTAACATTATTTTTTTCACAAAATATATTTTCACTCATTTTTAAATCATGACCTTTATGCTACAGGAATAGATTGTGTTTATGTTTTCTAAAACATCTATCAGTTAATGCGCTACTAATAGACATTTATTATCAAAAAAATCAATTTTGAATACTTATATTTATAAAAAAAATCAGTCATTTCAATTCAATTATTTTAACTACTTTGCCAAAGATACTTGGCGTACTTCTCTGTGGTTAAAAAGATTTTCATAGCTATTCTCTATGTCTTTATAAAATATTATAAAGGTCCACTATACATTTTATACATAAATTTAATTTTATAAAATTAATGACATAGATGTTGGCATGTATAATTTGTGCACCTCTGATTTCTATCTGTTTAGGAACAATAGCTTTTCTCTGAAAAATATCATGAATTAAATTCATGCATGGTATGACCTTTGTACGTATAGCTTAGAACATTTAGCTTTTTCTCCAAAATATTTTAAAAGTATAATTTACTTTAAAAGACATGTTTTCCAGTGCACCCTTCCTTTAGTAGCTTACAAAAAACACTTCTTGATGTATTAGTTTGTGAAATAAAATCTAGAAAATAGAGTAAGACACATTATGAATATCTGGATTGTCATGCAATTCTACAGTAAGCTTCCCACAATGCATAATTTTTCTAAAACTTATTTCACTAAATCATCAATAATACTCTCTATCATCTGTCAACAGTGCATAGTTACAAAATAATGTATTTTTACTTGTTTCTATTTGTGCTTTCTGTATATTAGTCTAACTAATTTTACTGCTTCAGTAGAGCAAACCTTTTAGTGATGGTATATGGCCCTTGTCTTCCATTATTGAGTAAGAAATATGAAAAGAAACAATTATTTTCTGAAATATTGCCAATGGGTTTTTGTTTTCTCTTTTATTCTGGATGTCCAATAAGAAACACTGGTACTGCCATTTCTTTTCATAGGTAACATATTCTGATATATTTATTGTTATCCTTTATTAATAGTTTCTTTGTAGGACATCTGTTAAGTCAATTTTCCATTTTCTAAATATCGGTTCAGTTAAAACTAGAGAACATAATCTGTAAACTAACCTAACTGAATACTCAGAGACTGTCTTATAATACAATATATGAAAAGTGAGGAAGATGGCCTTCATAAACACTTTTCTTAGTGGAAATCCAACACTTCTTTAAGAAAATGCTTAATCAGTCACACAGGCTATGTGACTTCTTAAAGACACTGGTTCTATTCTATGTATTGAATGCTACTAATGTATGTCCTGTCTTATTTTTAGGTAAAATATTAATAATAATAGAAGGTCCAATATTTATTCTTCTATTCCATAATTGTTTTATGCCTTGAGAATATCTCTTTTATGTAATTGATTAGATTGTCCAGTAATACAATGGTTCTCAAATGTCAAGCTACATAAGAAATAACCTTAGATGCTTTAAAATGGGTATTCTCAAGTCCTACTCTAGATCTATTGAATCAGAATCATTGGAAGATGGGCAGATGTTAAAACCAGATAGCTAAATTTGGAAAATTCATCAGATATTTATTTATAAATACTCAATAAATTATGCATTGATAGATATTGACCTAGAATATAGAAATGTAAATCAATGGAGTAGAACATATGAAAATACATGACTCTCCTGAAATGCTTAGGTTCAGATAAGGGTAGATTGCTTTCCTGATTTATATTTGCAACATGCTATTCTGACGGGTATTATAGGTACACAATATAAACAGCTTCAAGAGTGCTTTCTGTAAAATCAGTGATAGTTTATAATGCTAAGCATTGCAGATTACTTTGTAGAAGAAAAGAATCATGAGATACAAAAATGCTACTTAAACAGAATCATTAAGTACTTTTTTTCCTTTTTTAGTGGTATGTGTCTGAGGATTTGCCATGATACATTTCAAATTTAATTTTAAGAAATTTGTTTTTTTCTCCCTCTTTTAATATTATATACAGTAATAGTGAAGTTTTCATAATGCTTTCCTTTTTAGTTAGTTGTGGTTCCTTTTTAGTTAGAGATTGCAAATTTAATTCAATTTATATTGTTGTAAAATAATTAGATCTGGGAAATGAGGACTGGGACATTGATCAATTTTGTAGCACTAATGAAAAAAATGATATAGATGTGGTCATAGCAAAAATAATGGCTAACATCAGACTTAGGGCACAGCTTCAGTAAAGAAAACAAGTTAAAGTAAAGGAACCACTGAGGATAAGAATTAAGACACATTTCTGAGATTAGACATACTGCAGGAACATGATGACATTGAAAGTTTAGGCAGATGACAATATAATAGGACTCCTTAAAGTCCAGGAGAAAGGTAAAAAACTAAAATGGATTAGGAATTACTAATAAAGGAGATGACTAATGTTAAAATAGGAATAAAATTTTTCATGCCATGATATCACAATTGGCTTGAACTTTAAGGCAGAAATCTACTTTTAAGGAGTAAAAAAGTTATAGACTCTAAGATAAGGCAAAACGAATTCAGTATTTGAAAAGACTAAATTATCAGAGATTTGGAAATTAGTCAATGTATATTCAGATTCTTTAACTCTCTCAACTGAGCTTTTAATCTCTGTACATTTTCAGTTCTTAATTTTTTGTTGCTAATTACAAGGTATGACACATATTTATAAAAAATGTATAGTGATATAAAATACTATGTAAAAATGTATAGTGTTATAAAAGAGATACTAGGAATTCACTTTTAGATGTAGTACAAATTGCCCTCCCATTTAACCTAGAATAATTATAAAATTAAAGATTAATTTTAGATGTAACATTAGAATTAAAGTTAGAATTGACCAATGTTTCATACATTTATTAGTCAATTATTCTTTAATAAAGTATTCTTTCATTTGCAAATATTTTCTTCTTTGCTCCTCTGTTTTTATTTTCTTTATTTTTGTTTCAATTTCCATTTATAGGAACATTGACATATATATTATGGATAAGATCTTTTAACTGTAGCATATGTTGCAAATATTTTTTCCCAGTTTGCCACAGTTAATTTTGTTTCTTTTATCATAGAAGTATTTTGAATTTGTCAGCCTTTTATGTATTGTTTTGTGGTTTTGTTTCTAAAAGTTATCAGGTTGTTGTTTCTGGTATTTAGAATAATTTTAATGTCTTAAAGAGAACACACATGTATCAAAATTTTATATCGCTCTTTATGTCATTCTATGATTTTTGCCTTGGATCTTTCATTGTCATATTGTTCTTCTGAACAATTAATATTTATAATAACTGTGTAAGTGACAAGTTGTTTTCAAAAGCTCTTTTTTTTCTTTTTCTGCTACAGTAAATGGCTAATGGATATCACATTGAATAGCCCTGCTCTATATCTTACCCATTTCCCATTTTCCTCTTCCTCAAGCATATACCTACTGAGATTATTTCTATTCTTGCCTATTTTAGTGTGCGTATTATTTTCCTATTCTTGTTGTAACAACTTACCACAAATTAATGAATTAAAACAACACAAAATTATTATCTTTTAGTTTGGAAGGTCATAAATCTGAAATAGGTCTCACTGGACTAAAATCAAATATTTCTTCTGGAGGCTTAAGGGAAGATTCTGCTTCATACTTTTACTAGCTTGTCAAGACTGCATTCATTCTTCAATTCGTGGCCCCCTTCCATCTTCAAAAAAAGAAATTTAGCACTTCTGTTTACTAGTCACATTTCCACATATTCTTTTCTGCTTCTGACTTTCCCACCTACCTATTTCACTTATAAGGATCCTTGTATTACACTCATATTGGACCCATCTAGGTAATCCAAAATAATCGTCCCAGCTCAAGATTCTTAACTTAATTATTTCTGCAAGTTTATTTTGCCATTTAAGGTAACATATTCATAGCTTTCTGGGATTAAGTTGGATATATTCAGGGGTCTATTTTTCTGCTTGCCAGAGTATGTAACATAGTTCTTGAGTTTAAAAACTGTTCTTTTATTTATTGTTAAATGCACAGCACATAAAACAGAACTTTTAATAGAAATACTTACATATTTTTTTTAAATTTCTGAGTATTTTTAAGCCAGAATATAACCTCCAAAAAGTCATAAGGAAAAAAAAAGTTCCCAGAAGTATACTACATGAAATTAAAGCATATCAATCAAGACTTCCTACCCTCCAACTCAAATAACTTTCTGTGCTATGAAATGTCTTATAAAAAAAATAAAATTCAAATTATAAAGTGGGGGAAAATATTTATGAGACATACAATATACAAAGATATTTTTTTCCTAAATGCATAAAAGATCTCTGGAAACAACAAGAGATGATCATACTCAATCTCAGTAGTGGTCAGGGAGATATACATTAAAACAAAAAGGTTTATATTAAAATATTATGTACTTTAGTGTATGGAGATGCTGTAATATAATTAACTCACACATCCTTGGCAGAAGTCATATATGTATAGCATTTACAAGGAATACATATTCTGGAGATTAAAAATACCTCCACATTTAAATAACTATTTTAAAGACATAGTCACAGATAAGCACAAAGAATCATGTACAAGCATGTTTTGAAACATTATTTAAAATAAGCAATATTTGGTAGAGAATATAATTTCACAGCATTAAGGTCATGGTTATATTAATCCAGATACCTCATACAACTCTTCAGAACTGAAAATCATGTGATACAATTCTTTGCATGTTAACATAGAAATAACTCAGAGTTACCTTTACCTAGTTGTATCACCGGGGTAAATGGCTTTACCTTCATAGACCACTGAGGATGGTCCCTTTATATCTTTAGACTCTGTGGCTGCTTATCCGTCAGGATGAAGCAGAATACTGGGCTTTTGGATGAGGAACCTAGAAGAAAGCCTTTGTTCAAAGATATAAGACCTGGGGAAACTCATACTTCACATATTGACTAAATCAATAGCGAATATTTTTATGATTCTTAGTCAAGGAAACTTTCACAATTGTTTATTTAGCATAATATTTCTTAACTAACATATATGTTCCACTCTAAAATATATTAAAAAATTCAAATGTATTAAGAAGATATATTTGAAAAAAGTAGCATTTGACATAAATAAATATTAAGAACCTCTGACTTTATAGTTCATAAAATGTATTATTTAATAAAAGTAAAATTTAATTTATCAGCAACTGTTTAAGAAATATAATTTATCATAAATGTTTAAGAATTAATTTATTGTGTATAGCAAGGTAAACTGCATATTAATACGTTGTCTTCTCCTCACATTTATGGTGTATGCCGAAAAGCTTGTTGTTTACAATATTATTCTATTAATTCCTGGTTTTAAGTAATATTTAGAGAATAGAGCATTGGAATAATCTTGAGACTTAAATAAGTTTTAACCATGAATGACAACCATGTAGTTCAGTCTACCTTAGACCTTTCTTAGCAACTATTTCAGTTCCTTTGTAGTAGGACGCAATAGGGACTCAAATGAAAGAGGGGAGCTGTGTCAGTATAGTATGTTAGCCTATTGGTTCATGTCTGTGCAGATGTCTTTGACTTATGAAGAGATTTAATTCTGATAAATTTATCAAAAGTTGAAAATATCATAAGTTGAAAATGCATTTAATACTATACTATTAGTAGAGCATCTATTGCTTACTCTAGTGATCCCTGGCTGGCTGGGAGCTGCTTTTGCTGCCGCTGCCGCTGCCACTGCCTAGCATCAAGAGAGTGTATTCTATGACATATTGTTAGCCTGGAAAAGTTCAAAATTCAATACTGGAAGTATGGTTTCTCCCGAATGCATATAACTTTCAAACTATCACAAGGTTGAACAATCGTAAGTTGCGGACCATCTGTATATAACAATATGTGACTTGATTTGTTAAAATTTAGAAGGATGTTTATGGCTTTATATGATAGGAGGATGGTTCGTGTTGATATCCCCTCACTTTCTGGGATAAATCATGTTAAAGAGAAAAAAAAAACACAATCTCAAAATCATATCACTTGTGCTAAAGTCCATGTACCAAACCTAGATTTAATACTTGACTTAATTGCTGTTTCAATCTTTCTTAGAAATAAAATCTTAAGTCTGGAATCTTCTGATCAAACTTCGGTAAGGTAATCTGTCACATGGGCCCTCTCCAATCCTCATAGAAAGAAGAAGTAATCTACGTGATAAAAACCCTTGCTGGTTCCTTCTCTCTAAAAGAAGTGTCTTGGTTTAAAAATAATTCTTTCTTTTCTTTTACTAATAAGTCCTTTGCCCCACCCTTCTTCCTATAAAAATTTTCATTTTGTACAATCCCTTGGAAGTTACTTCTAGCTGCTGGATTCTGATAATGCTATTTCTTCAGCATGTCTTCCTCTAAATTATTCAGAAATATTCTGAAATCAGAATATTTTAGAAATGGTATTCAGGTTTTCTTTATTCTGAACAAACTGATTTTCTAGTCTTTTATCTACTTCATCTATCTCCTGCTCCCATCCTGACATATATTTTCATTGCGCTCTACGTAACCATTCCTGATGACTATCATCTTTGATGAGAGTATTCATGTTTTTCTTACTTATGAATCTATCTCTATTTTTAAATTAATTAATTAATTAATTGACTTTTTATAGTGACATTGGTTAACAAAATCCAATATTTTCAGCTGTACATTTAACAGTAAACATATATATGTTTATACTATGTGTTCACCTCCCATAGTTAGATTTCTTTCTGTCATTACATACTTGACTACCTTCCCCCATCTACCTCCCACCCCTCCTCACTACCCTCTGGTAATCACTAGTCTATTTTCCCTAACCATGAGTCTCTGTTAGTTTGTCCTGTTCATTTGTTGCTTTTAAGTTTATATCACACATAAAAGTGATATTATGTGATTTTCAACTTTTTATATCTGGCTTATTTCACTTAGCATGATTATCTCAAGGTCCATCCATGTCATAAATGGCAGCATTTCATCTCTTATTATGGCTGAGTTATATTCCATTGTATATATGTACCACAGCTTCTTTAGCCAATCATCTATAGTAGAATATTTTGAATGCTTGCATACTCTGGCCAGCATGAATAATGCCACTATGAACATCAGCACGCAGATATCTTTTCAGATATGGATTTTCAAGTCTTTGGGGTAAATACTCAGTAAAGGGATTGATGGATCATATGGTAGATAAAATTCTTAGTTTTTTGAGGAGTCTCCATAATGTTTTCCATAATGGCTGTACCAAC
This sequence comes from Pteropus medius, assembly GCF_902729225.1. NCBI lineage: Eukaryota > Metazoa > Chordata > Mammalia > Chiroptera > Pteropodidae > Pteropus > Pteropus medius. The sequence continues at coordinate 3,107,697 of NW_024346771.1, forward strand.
TTGCAGTCTCACCAGTAGTGTATAAGGGTTCTTTTCCTCCACACCCTCTTCAACAATTTGTTATTGCTTGTCCTGTTGATTATAGCTACCCCAACAGGTGTGAAATGGTATATTATTGTGGTTTTGATTTGCATTTCTCTACTAGCTAGTGATGTTAAGCATCTTTTCATATATTTGTTGGCCATTTGTATGTCCTCTAGGGAGAAGTATCTGTTCAGATCCTCTGCCCATCTTTTGATTGGATTGTTTATTTTTCTTGTTATTGAGTTGTATGAGATTTTCGTATATTTTGGATATTAGGCCCTTATCGCAGACATTGCTTGCAAATATATTTTCCCTTTCAGATGACTGTCTTTTTACCTCATTGACAGTTTATTTTGCTGAGCAGTAGCTTTTTACTTTGATGTAGTCTCATTCATTTATTTTTGCTTTTACTTTCCCTGCCTTTGAAGTCAAATTCATAAAACCCTCTCTAAGTCCAAGATCCTTGAGTTTAGTTCCTAAGTTTTCTTCTATGCATTTTATTGTTTCAGTTCTTAAATTCTGTTCCTTAATTTTGAGTTAATTTTGGTGTGTGGTGACAGACAACAGTCTAGTTTCATTCTTTTGCATGTGACTTTCCAGTTTTCCCAGTGCATTTTATTGAAGAGGCTTTCCTTTTTCCACTGTATGTTGGATTTTGTTTTTTGATTCAATCTGCAGCTCTGACTTTTTATTGGTGAGTTCAGTCCCTTTGCATTTATGGTAATTATTGAAATACGAGGTCTTCTTATAGCCAATTTCTCTTTTGCTTTCTGGTAGCTCAGTGTTTCCATTGCTTTCTTGTCCTTGTGTTTCTGTTTTCTTAATTTTGGATGGCCATTGAGGGTTTCCTCTGTAAAACAAGTAGGCTTGTTTTATGTTATATACTTGAGTTCTGAATCTTTGATGCGTGGTTTTCATTACAAATATGTAAAAGATGGTTATATATATATACATATATATATATATATATATAGTCATCCATTTTCTTCTGCACATACCTTATCTATATTCTCCTTTGCAAATTTGGATCTTTGAATCCTACTCTTTTCAGTCATTGCTCTCTATTTGTCGCTATGTATGCTGAATGTTCATCACTATCTTGCTATAGCAAATCTCTTATTATTGTTTAAGCTTATAACGCCCTGTTTTAGTAAGGGTTGTACTTCTCTGCTTCTATTTGCCTGATAGTCACTTTACTCCTAATTATGTTGTTTCTTGTGTGTTTTTTTGTCATTTTGTTTTAGGTGAGCTGACCCCTTTCAGTATTTTCTGTAATGCAGGCCTCGTAGTGAAGAATTCCCTCCATTTTTGGATGTCTTAAAGGTCTTTATTTCTCCTTCATACCTAAAAGATAGCTGAGCTGGATACATTATTCTTGCCTGGTAGTTCCTTTCATTTAATAGTTTGAATACTTGATTCCACTTCTTTCTGGAATGTAAGGTTTGTGCTGAGAAGTCCTACTATAATATAATGGGTTTTCCTTTATAGATTACCATGTTCTTTTCCCTGGCTGCCTTGAGAATTCTATCTTTGTCATTGATTTTTGATAACTTTAATGCAATGTGACTTGGTGAAGGCCTTTTTGGGTTGAGATAATTGGGTGTTCTATTGACTTCTTGAATTCCAAGCTCCATCTCGTTCCTTAGATTTGGGATATTCTCTTCCACTATTTGTCTGAAAATGCTTCTAGTCCCTGCTCCTTTTCCTTGCCTTCAATAATGCCCATTATTCTTATATTCCCTCTTCTGATGGTATCAGCTAGTTCTTGTATGTCTCTTTATTGTTTTTTATTCTTTGGTTTCTTTCTTCTTCCTTCTGATTTATTTCTAGATTTCTGCCTTTGATATCACTGATCTTTTCTTCCATTTGGTCGACTCTATTTCCCAAGCTTGCTATTTCATTTTTCAGTTCTTGCAGTGTGTTTTTTTTTTTTTTTTTTAATCTCCAGAAGTTCTATTCTGTTCTTTTTGAGGGTTTCAATCTTCATGATAAAGAATCCATTCTACTCATCTAGTTGTTTTTTCATTTCCTGAAATTGTTGATATGACTCGTTTTGGATCTCACTGAGTTTTTTCAGAAATACCATCCTGAATTCTCTGTCATTTAAGTTGCATATTTCTATATCTAATAATCTTTTTTTTCCGGAGATTTTTCTCTTTCTTTCTGAGTTGCCTTGTCACCTTGGTTGTCCATAGTGTTTAATGTACTATTTCTCCACCTAGGTGTTAATGGAAGTGTATTCTGCTTTTTTACCAGAAAGAAGATATATAAAGATCTCTCTTTAGCCTGTTGCATAGAAGGTGGATTTCTTTTGGTTTCCAGTAGACAGAATCTAAGCCTCTTGAATCCCTACTTTATTATATAAAGCCTAATAATGCCTTTTTTCTTATACATGTTTAATCATGCTCACTAATCTCAGTTTCAGTCCCTGTCAGTGTCAGTGACAGTTTTGGTGGTGTTTGCTCAGATTCTCCTAGTATTCGCGGTGTTCTGTCTCGGACGTTATGTGGGGGGAGGGGCCTTCTGGGTAAGGAGATGGTGCTGTAGCTCAGCCTCAATTTTGAACCACGGCTGGTAAAAATTAACTGTTGTTTCTCTGCTATCCCGCTTCCCTGTTTTCTCTCCTAATTACTGGGCCCTGCCACCAGCTGGCTGCATGGAACTCACAGCACTCCCAGGCAGGGCTTCAGAGAACTAACTGCACTTTTTCCCTCGCCCTCCTCTGACAAGGAGCTCCAGCTGTGAGAAGCAGCTTCTTTATTTTTCCCAGTCCACCGCCAGACCCTCAAGGTTCTGGCTTGTGGTAGCTCTTATGCACAGATCCTGTGCTCAGACATTCTGGTGTGCAGTTTGGGTGTTTTTTTTTTTGTTGAGTTTTAGATGTTCAGCTAATTTTCTTTCAAGAGGAGAGATCTGAGGATGTCTTACTCTGCCATGTTTCTCCAAACTTTAGAGTATCACTATTTTTGTAGCATTTATTATAGAACACTGGACATTTGAATTTTTGTCTTGCATTTCTACATCTTTTTCCCCTCATCTACCCTCCCCGCTTCTCTTTCTTTCCTCTCCTTATCTCTCAACAGAGGAATGAATTGTCTAATAAATCAGTATTGCAAGTAAGGAATCCTTGTTTTGTTTTGCAGTTCCATTTAACTTCAATAATTTTTATGTTGTCGGTTTTCTTATTTTGCTGTTTATTTGCTGGTTGTTCTTTTCATTTTTTTCATTTTAAATTTATCACTTTTTTTAAACTTGCATCTTTTCCTGTGTAATTCTTTAGCTATAATAAAATGCATTAATTTGGGGAAAAATAATTTGTTTTACTTTATCACAAAAAAATTATTCTTTGTTTATTTAACTTCCACTGCTTGCAAGAACTTGCACATTGTATGTCCTAAATAACATTTTTAATATGGATAAAAGATAATTCCTCACTGCATTTAATAAATATTTTGATATACATTATTATTAAATCTGTCAGATGTATTTGATAAATTCTGGAGTGTTCTTCATAGCAACTAATAATATTAATATTTGGTTCTGGAAATATTATATTATACATTATCTTAAAAATGATTTTGTCGTATTTTCTTAATTAGTATAATCTGAAATATTAAATATATATAAAAACTACATTCATATTAATCATTAGTAAGGCGAAGCTATTTTTATATCTACAATATTTTTTAAGATCAAAGATTTCTCTAGGCACTGTGCCAGAATATTCATAGACAGATCTAATTTAACCATTAGTAACCCTAAAACAAAACCTTTGAGCCTCATTTTTTAAAAAAATTAAATTGATGAAAATTGTATTGAGGAGAGCTTATTTAAGATATTTCTTTAAAGACCCACATATAGTAAATGTCAAAACTCAGATCTGAGTGTTCAGACTTTTTAAAAAATTATTTATTTTTATTATTTCTTCAGTTTAATCACCTATTTCTTATCAGTGAAGCCCTGTTATTTATTGTGAAGACCACAATTCTCTGACCTATGCATATATTAATTTCCCATTTATTATTTTTATGCTATTCTCTCATTTCTATTAGTATCCTTAGGTGAAAACTGAAATGTAATCTCTACAGAAATAATTCTACTTTCTTCAATGTTTAGTTCTACTTTTATTGCCTTAACTGTGGACAAAATAGTCATCTTTTCTCCTCAAGCTTACACCATTACCTGTTGCCCTTCCATCTTACTATAACTTTCAATATTCCATTTTACAATTTTTATTTGCTTGATATGTATTTTAAATCAACTTTATTGGGAACTAATTTTTAGAAATTAAAACGCACCCATTTTTAGAATATGGATTAATGCATTCTGACAAATGCATGCACTGGTATAATCAACACAATCACAGTAGTAAATATTTTGGCCATCTCTGCAAGTTCCCACATGGCCCCAAACAGTTGATCTTTCCTCAACTCTGGCTCTAGGTAAATATTTACCTGTTTTCTGACACTATAGTTGATTTTTTTTTTTTGTCTTTTCTAATGTTTCTTCAAAAGGAAACAACAGCGCATGTATTCTTGTACTCTTGGCTTCCACTGCTTAGCCATTCCTTGATGTCGAATGTATCAGTAGTTTGCTCCTTCTTACAGTTCAGTAGTACTCTCTTGTAACTATGTCACACTTTGCTTATTCATTCTCCAGTTGATGGACATATGGATGGTTGCCAGTTTTGTGTTATATTGAATAAAAATATTATGAACACTCCCTTACATTCTTTATATAAACATATGTTTTATCTTTCTTTAATAAACACCTAGAAGTAACATTACTGTTTTATATGATTGCATAGAGTTAACTTAATAAGAATCTGTCGAACCATTTTCCAAAGTGGTGTTCAAAGTTAATGTTTTATTTGTAATATGTGAGAGTCCCAGGTCCACATCTCACCAACATTTGGTTTTGTTGATCTTTTTAATTTAAACTTTTGTAGAAAGTGTGTGGTAACATCTTGTGACTTTGGTATTCATTTCTCTATTGACCTACAATGTTAAAGATTTCATATGCTTATTATCTATTTGCATATCTTCTTTTATAAGTGTCTGTTCAAAGTTTGTACTGTTTTTCTTGTGTTGTTTGTACTTCTGTTATTTATTTGCAGGAGTCACCTTTTTTTTAATAGAATAAAATACCATTTATCAACTAAGTGTTGTAGTTTGTCCATAATTTATAAATTAAATAGAACGAGAAAATCAACAGTAAATTATTTTTCATCTTGTGTTTTTCTCAAATTTTCTAACATAATTGAAGTTAATATCATTTCACTCAATTACCTCAACTAGATTTTTCAAAGAGCTAATGTAATAAGTAGTCTTAAATGGATAGCAGTGGGTTAAAAAACTACACAAAACTGCTCTGAAACCTTAATGATGCTAACTGCTGATACTCTTTAGCAATTTACTTAATCTCTCTGGAAATTAATTACCTCGTTTAAAAAAATATGTCTGAACTCTGTGGTTGTTTTGAAAATTAAATGTGATTATGTTCTGTATAAGAAAGAGGTCTGGGAGATCTTCATTTGTTGTATGTAAATACTCAATAATTTAAGTTTTATTTCTTCATCCCTTGCTACTTGAAAGCTAAAGTAAATAATAAAGGCTAATATAAGCCCAATTTAAATCACACATAAAATGAGGATATAAATGAATGTGTGATACATTAATTTTCAAAAAAAATTTTGACAAGAAATAGTTAAGCCATTTCAGTTAGCAGAGTTGGATAGTAATTTTTTAAGATACTGAAAGTTAAATAAAAGTCCAAGTCAGTTAAGATTTTAATCATGTTTGATAAAGAAAGCATACATGTTCTTTGAATTTTGAACTGTTCTTAGTACACAAAACAAATTGAATCTGTGGCAGCAATTCTGTAATTAAATGGCCATAGAAATCATGCACATGAAGTAATAATATAATTTTATCTTGAAATTCATTTATATATGTTTGCCAACACATTTTAAATTATTCATACTTAGTTATTCATGTACTCTTAAAGATTAGTTATATAATCTTAAAGGCAGAAAAAAAAGATTTAACCTTAAATCAAATACTATCAATTGTGAGAGGAGCTAGGATTCATTATTCCAATGCACAGTCAGGACCACAGTTGCATTCCAACTTGTAATCTGTTCTTGGAGAAAAGAAGACATTGTTCTAGGCATGTTCAAAAGAGGAAGAGACTTAGCAGAGAGAGAGTGGTAGGTGAGAAGCAGTAGCCCTAGAGAAATCTGGCAGCAAGCTATGGGAAATAGGGTCCTAGTGAGAAGCCTGAAGTCGAGTCAGGATTCTGTTCCTCACCAGTAGCCATAACAATAAAGAAAATGTATCTTGGTGGGATGTTGGGACAAACACTCAAAGTTGGATAAAAGCAGCATTCAATTTTCTGCAGCAGAGGGCTTAATCATCATATGACAATGCATAGTCATCAGATTTACTATCATCTGTCTTCTAATTTCCCTCTACCCATGCCTAAGACTAGCCTCAGGGTCTGTGTCACAAACCTGGGAGAGAAACCAAGTGACTTATCCAGAGTCACATAATCTGTATTGTAATTAGTATACTATAGTATACTAAAAATAAAAAGAAATTCTATATTTTAATTTTATAGGTAAATAACTATGCATAAACATAGGAAAATTAAATAAATCAAACAAAAGTATAAAATTTTCATTTTGTAATCAATTATTCAGATAACTTTTTCTGAATTATATTATTATTTTTCCATTATCCACATTACTTTTGTATATTTGATATGGCATTAGAAATAAGTAGACTACGATTTATTTAATCACTTACCATCATTGATAATAATCCCTCCACATACAATTCTATTTTATCTATATGACATGTTACTCTTACATGTATTATTATTTATTTTTTAGTATAATGTACTTGAAGGTAATTAGAATAGAAACAAGGACCAGCATATTAGTTTTTAAAAATAATATTACTCTCCCAGTTTCCTTGGTCTATTGAATGAGATATCACATCAAAACTAAAGTACAAATAATATACTGTACAATTACAATTAACAGCATTTACTTAAGAATTATAGGGTGGCAAAATTTCAATAATTGTATTAGTCTCGTGATATTCCAACTCTAGTAAACATTTTCAAAGGCTCTTCAACCTCATACAGACATATGTAATTTAAAACAAAAATATTTTGCATTGGAAAACAATTCTGAGATGTACTGTTTAGCCATTTGAATTACAAGTCATCAAAAGATGAATTGAGAATGTAACTATTAACTATTAAGAAATGTAATTGGGAAGCAAAAAAGGCAAATACATTTGTTTCTAACTATCGGTGTTAAATCAATAGAGAAATGATAAATGGTCTTCATTTTGAGGAATGATAAATGGTCTTCATTTTTCAATTTAAAATTACCTGAATCATTATTTTGCAACACTTCTAGCAAAACACAACTTTAAGCATTTTGCTTGCCATAGGTATAAAATCTTGGTTTCAATGTCAGATAGACTACTATTGGCCATAGCAAAGACAGATTGGAAACACATTCTTTTCTAAAACTTCGTTGCTATTGTGCTATTTCACATAATCATTGTGTGTTGAATACATTTAAACAGCCTGGGATGTAATTAAAGAAGAATTAATGACTCAAGTGGCAGTCATAGACAGTTATTATTTCATCATATTTGTAAATATATGAGTAATTTTTACTTTCTCAGTTTAGTAACACATGCATTCAATAAATATGACTAGATTGTGAAGTTAACGGCAAAGAAGTACTTTTAGCAAAGACACTGTCCCTAAGCTGACAGATGGTTCCTACACCAGAGAAGTATTTGTGACATAATCTTCTCAATTGCAGGATTCTCTCAACATCATCTGTACTCTCCTATTACCCATGATGACTAATATCTTCTATTGAATATCACTGCTATTGAAACTGGCTCCTCTACTAGATTAAGAATTTCATGAAGATTAAGACTGCCTTTTATCTCTGCATTCCTGGAGGTTCATGACCCTCAAAGGTCTATAATAAGTATTTATTGAATGAAGGATAGAAGTAGATTTTTAAAAAATAGTTTATGATACCCCAACTGTACTCATAAATTTGCTGGTCTATAAAGGATGTTACCCAATTACATTAAGATAAATACAAAAATTGAGAGTATTTTAGAACTTTCGTCACAAATTAAAAGGTCAATCTTTTCTCAGATTGTCGACTATAATAATTTAAAAATTTGTCTGCAAATTTTTTTTTAATTAATTCTCTGGTTATTCATTTATATGTATTTTAAAGTCTGAATTCATGACAGTTAGAAATGTATTTGAAAAATCAAACTCATATTTCATCACTGAGAATCTGAGAAAAATATTCTAGATTATTTATATGTATCATGCTTAATCTACATAAAACTTTGTCAGAAGTTATATTAATGCTTAATTAAAATATAATATTAGGAAAAGCATATTGTATGCAGGTGAACTTAGGAGAAAGGCTTTCAAAGAATCTCTAACTTCAGCATTGTGAAACAACAATCACATTAATTTTTTTAAAATAATTATTTGTTAAGTTGCAAATGCATACTAGAGACATTTCTCTTTCTCTGAGAAGACTGAATACATACCTGCTATTTTTGTTTCAAAATGGGGCTCCAGGTAGTTACTATTGAATAATTGCAGTTGTCATAAGAAGTAGGATCTCTTTGTCATTTGAGACCTGAGAATTTAGGTGGAAAAAACTTAATTCAGAGTATTTCAGCCTTGGAGCTATTGACACGTGGGGCCAGAAAATTCTTTGTTGTAAGGCTGTCCTATGGATTATAAAATGTCTAGTATCCAAGAGTTGCCAGTAGTAACACTTCTCCTCTACCCATACAACCCAGAATTTGTAACAATTAAAAATGTCTCCAGATATTGCCCAAATCTTCTCTGTTGCTAAAATTTCCCCAGTTGAGAACTACTGTCTGATGGTGATTTGAAACATTTAAGACGTCTAGGAAAGGTTGTTGGAACTACAATATCTATAGTAAAAATTTCCTTTTTAAAATTTATTTTTATGTTTGAAACAAATATTGAAAGAACTGAGCACAATAGAAAATTCATAGAACTGGAAAAGAGAGGACTTGTATTCCAGACAATCAAAGTTCACCGTGACTAAGGGACAGCAACTTGAATTCTGATATCTTTAAACCTCATCTTTGATACAATTATGTGAGAGTTCTGAAATTTTATGCTTTCTGGCTTTATCAAGAATGAATGTCTTATTTTTAAAACATCTGTAGTATTTATAATCTAGTGTATTAATCTGTTCTTGAAAAAATATTCTGTAAAGAAATTTGTCCTTCTTAAATGGTAGAGTTTCCTATCTAATCCCTAATAAAGTTTCATTTCAGGAGACCAGAAAAATAACCTTGCTGTTGTTGGCTTTATATCATGTTATAGTAAATAAGAAGCATGCTTATAAGTTGTAATAAAAAGCTAATATTTATATAAACATTTAATCTAATTCATGATATCTCTCTTGTACCAATTTTCCAAAAGATGGCAACAATAATGCTGATAGTACTCTTTTTTTTGGAATAGACATTTTATGGCTCTAGGGTTTTATAACATCTTAAGGATTTATTAATTGAATTTATCAAAGATTGCAAATGATGCAGAATATTGTTTGAGGTTGCTGATCCATTAAATTGCCTTCTAAATTGTCAAGGCACAAGCAAAGGACATGTGTATGATATTTCCTGTACAATTAACAGAAGATTATTCAAATTTCAACTTTTTATCCAAAGTATTTTTTTAATAATGAATACTCATCAAGCATTCTAAAAACTATAATTCTTTAACTATAAACTAATGATTTCTTTATGTCTTCTGCTTATGTGTTTGTACATGGAGGCTACACAATTTTGATCTGCAATAGGCTGAGCCATTTTCTCTCCTGCGCTATAACTATGTATATTTAGAACTGAAATATTGGGAGGAGAGGTCAAATACTTTTACCCTTCTTCTCATTCAAGAGTACACTCAGACACATGGATTCTTCTATTTGTAACCAAAATGAACAGAGGCGTAGGCCATTACCACCATCCCACTGATCCACATATATAGTGGTACATGGGTAGCGAAGAGTTGGTACTTCAGGGGAGAAGTACCTCACCATATAGATTGAAGTTGTCTTCACAAATAAATGTACTCTACTTCAAGAGTTGAGGGTCAAAGAGCAGTGATGACTATTGGATCTAGATGGCTTGTCAATGTAAAGGAATGAGAAAATAGCCATATATTCCAGAAAGGAAACAGTCTTACAAAAAACAAGTTATATGTGTAGAGAGTGAGATTTTTTGGGTGGTCTGAGTATTTCCTGAGAATAATAAGAAATTATCATCCCTTAACTCCTCATTACCCCCCAGATATCTTCTTTGGTAACATAATCAGGTGTCTTATGAACTGAGGCCAATAGAGTGAACAGACAGTAACCTTAACAGTGGGAGTATGTCAGCATCGAGTTGATCGAGAAGAGAAGGTTTCCATGGTGAGATGCCCAGTTGGAAGAATGAGAAAGGGGTCGACATGAGAAAGAAACTGCAGGCACCAACTTTATTTTGGGGAGCACGCTTCTATTGCCGGGAGTGCACTTCTGCTTCTGCTCTTCTTCTGTTTCTCTGTTGCTCCTCAGGGGACTGCATGGGCTCCACACATATCAGAGTACAATAATGGCATTCAGCCACAAATGTGTGATACAATAAGCTGAATTATGTTTGTATATTTTAGGTGCAGGCACCCTACTACACTAGTGCAACATTCTAAATCCGGGGTCCTATTCCCAGCTGCGAGCCTTGATCACAGCCAGAACTTGGACCAGCCAGGCCTGGAACCCACGGGGCATCTTCCAGTTTTACTACACAAGACAGTGAGAAGATAGAGTGTCACACTCCCAGATCTTCATTTAGATTTACAGGAGGAGCTTTTGAGGTAACCAAGCCTATGGGAGCTGTCAGGCTGTGGAAAGCCTGTGGCTTTATTTAAAAAATAGTTGCAAAATATCTGTTCTCCCAGGAAGTAGCAGCAAGCCTGCATAAAATTGTTCTGACTCATTTTAAGGGCCCCTGGGTGTTTGGGGTGAGGAAAACCACTAATAGACTGGAATTCCTGTTGGTGAAGTGAGTAGGGGCTCATTGTAATTGGTTAGTTTTATATAAAATTACAACATTTTTTCATAGATTAAGAAAACCTGAAAACATCAAGTTGTAATGGGTAGCGACCCATGTACCACAACCTGAAAACCTGAAAACATCAAGTTTTCATCAGTTCCAGGTGTGAGGAAACTTTATGTCTCCTTCTGTGTAAAGAGGAGAATTATTAATATCCTGTTTCTCTAGTCCAGCCTGAATAAAAAGAAATATACTAAGGAAACTCTGGTGTCCTTTAACTCTTAAAATATATAATCTACTAATCTTTTACTAAATATCCATAAGAATAAAAACACCAATGAGGTGAATCGATCATATTCCCCATAGTAGCCCATTGCCTAGTGGTTTTTCTGGACCATTGTTTTTTCTTTTTGGTTTTTCACATATAGTGCTCCTAAAATAGTCCAGAAACACTGCTGACTTAAACCACCTTGCTACCCACCAGAGCAACTGCTGAGTTGCCATACAGCAATACTATGCATTAAAGTACAAAAGGAAACATTACAACTCCTGTCTCTACATAGACTAATGACTCCTAATCTATAATAATTACAGAACATCTTTTACTCCTAAACGACTTTACTAAATTCAGGTCATCCAGTCATATTTACTAATCCACTGTGCATGTTATAGTATATTGGAGGAAATGGAGGACAATGGGCTCTGTCAGAAAGTGGATGGAACTTAGAGCCAGATGGTCTTTGGGTCCAAATTTTGCCTTCCCAACCTACTAGGTATATTAGTTAAGAAACATTACTTACCCTCTCTGAGCCTCATTCATAAAATAAAATCAATAAACCTAACTTGCAAAGTTTACTGAAGATTAAATAAAAATTATGTGTGAGAAACCTCTCAGCATACTCTCTAATGGTTACCTACTTTCGTTACATGCAAGCAAAACCTGTACTAAAGTGAGTGAATTTGGGAAAGTCAACGGTTATAAAATAACATCCACAAAATTAGTTACCAAACGAAAGAATGCTGCTGAATTTTATGGATTCATTCAGATTTTGTCAGATTTTTTATTATTATAAACTAAAACTACCAAGCAACTCCTGAATCCATGACAAAATAATTAAATAATTCATTGTCAAAGTAAAAATATAATCAATGCTGGAGATTTTGTAATTTCTTCAGATTATAAGGGTTAACAGCATATGCATCGTTATTAAATGTTTAACTCTATTGGAGATACCAGTCGAATCCATGCTCTTGCCAAGTAAAATATTATCATTATAATCTAGATGTAATCACTAGATTGATGATCGTTTAACAATTTGTATTTTCAAATGCAGCTTTCTAATGTACAGAAGAATTCATGTTCAAGGGCAAATTTTTGGTTAAATCTTTTGAAAATATTTTTATATTCAGGTTCTCTGGGGCTATAAAAAATGAATGCTGTTACTGGCACTTATTTTTGTCGTTTTTCCTTCTGACATTTAGGAGACAATTATATGAGTAGTTTCTGTTCCTCCTCTGAACCACAATATAAAAATCCATATGGAAGTATAGTAAGTGTGAGGTTGAATCTGCTTTCCAATTGTAGGTTGAATTCATTTAGAATAACTCCTCAGGTCACTAAAAATATTTTATTTTATAAACTATTGTTTCTATACAGAGAATGGACTAGAAAATATGAACTCAAGGAAGGGTTTATTAAGTTGGAATTTTGGTTCTAAATTTCTATCATTAATAATAATAATTCTCAGTTGATGTTTAGTGTTTATACATATTGTTTAAAATGTGTTTTCTATCTACCTGCTTATGTTGATTTCTTTTCATCTGAAGAAAATCCCATTAAGTTGTATTATCTTGTGAAAAAAGCTGTTTATTTCACTCTCATTCAATGGACATATTAATTGTGTATCTAATTCAGATAGCAACTCATTATTATTTTTAATTTTCAAAAATTTGTAAATATTGTACAGCCTATACCTACTTTAACACCTTATATTAGTAGAATGACACATTTCTCATAATTAATTAATCTATATTGATACATTCTTATTAACCAAAGTTCATATTTATCCATATTTCCTTATGTTCTTCCTAATAATTTTTTTCTGTTCAGAAACTATTCCAGATTACCACATTACATTTAATAGTCATGTCTCATTGGGTGTTTGTTAGCTGAGATAGCATCTCAAACTTTTCTTGTTTTTGTATGACTTCAACAGTTTTGAGAAGCATTGGTCAATATTTGGTAAAAGTCCCTCTACTGGTATTTGTCTTATTTTTTTCTCAGGACTAGATTGGGTTTATGACTTCCTGGAAAGAAGACCCATAAGGTAAGGTGACACTTTTATTATAGCCTATTAACATGTTTTACCACTGTTTATATTGATCTTGATCACCTGGCTGATATAGTGCTGTCAAGTTTCTTCACTGAAAAGTTGCCTTCCCCCGCTCCCCTTGTCGTATTGTAATCTTTGGAAGACAGTCAGGCCAAAAGTATGTCAAGAGGGAAAACAAAAACAAAGACTAGGGAAATTTTAAGCCTCTGACACAACTATGACAGACATTAAACATAATCAAATTCCTACCCAGGTTACAAATATCTATAAACTAAAGGACTATCTACCTCAGGCTTTTCTGTTATTGATATGACATGTCCAGGTTTCAACAAAAATTACTAGGCATGTCAAAAGGCAAACAAAAACAAATATAACAAAACAAAACAACTAAAAACAGTCTGAAGAGACAAGGTGTGAACCACATTCCAATATGACAAAGATGTTGGAATTATAAAAAAGAATTTTTAAAAATTAAATTAATGAAATTAAGAGCTATAATGGAAAAAGTAGAGCACATAAAAGTATAGCAAAAAGAATTAAACTCTAAGAAAAATTTAAAAAAAGCTAATTATCAAAAGCATTATAACATAAATAAAGAATCCCTTTAATAATCTTATCAGAAGACTGGATATGGCTAAAGAAATAATCATTGAATTTCCCAAACTGAAAAAAAATTAGAAAAAATAAAGAAAAAATAAAAAAAATCCAAGAATGATGGAAAATTTTAAAAGTTGGAGCATGTATATCATTGGAATACCAGAAGGTGAAGAAATATTTTCTGTGATAACAGCCAAGATAAAAAACTTTCCAAATTAGTAACAAACATCAAACCACAAATCTAGGAATCTCTGAGCATACTGTGTAGTACAAATACCAAAAATATAATACATAGGCATATCATGTTAAAACTTCAGAAACAAAAAAAAAAGAGAAAATATTAAAAGAAAGCAGGGGAGGAGCTTTGGAAATATGGCGACGTGAGAGACGTCCCCAGATTTCTCCACTTGAAACAACAATAAGCTGAACATCTAAAACTCAACAAAAAACATCCAAACAGCGCACCAGCATGTCTGAGCATGAGATCTGCGCATAAGAGCTACCACAGGTCAGAACCCTGCTGTCAGGCGGTGGACTGGTAGAAATAAAGAAGCTGCCTGGGAGAAATAAAGAAGCTGCCTTTTGCAGCAGCCAGAGCTACCTATAGGAGGAGAGGGAGGGGAGAAGGAGCAGTGAGTTCCTTGAACAGTACTGCCTGAGAAAGTTGTGAACTCCCTGTGGCCAGCAGCAGGGCCCAGTCATTAGGGCAGAAGGCAGAGAAGCAGCGGTCAGAGAAACAACAGTTGATTTTTACTGGCCGTGGTTGCAAAAGTAACACTTCAAATAAAAGACAATTTTATTTATCAGAAAGTCTTTATTTGAAAATGGACCTAGAGTAGTTATATGTGTGTGCACGTGTGCATGTGCACACACTCACACTTAAGAATAAAGTAAAGAAGTGGAAAAATAAATATTATACTAACAGTGCTCAAAAAATGCATTAGTAGCTGTATTAAATTTCAGACAAAAAAGATTTCAGAAAAAAGGAATACATAAACATAAAGGAGTCACTTCTCCAAAAAGACATACAATCTTACACTTATATGTACCTAGTAAGAGAGCATCAAAATATATGAGTTAAAAACTGATAGAATTGAAAGATAAATAGATAAATTCACCATTATAATTTGAAATTTCAATACCACTTTGTCAATAATTAAATGGTCAGGGGACAGAATATCAGTTAGAATTTAAATAACTTCAAAAGCACTACCAATAAATTTGATTTAATTATGATTTACTTATTTTTCATCAAATAATAATAGAATATAAATTCTTCTTGCACTCATATAGAATATTAACCCAAATAGACCACATTCTGCACCATAAAACACATCTTAACAATATGAAAAATTATGCAAAGTATACTCTCAGACCACAATGAAATTAATTTTTTTAAGGACAGCTCTCACAACCTTCAAACTTTTTGCATTTCAGAGCTGAAAACAGAAATGAATCATTATGATTTTGTAAAGTATATAATACTAAACTCAAAGGGTATATTAGCATAGACTTATATTGAATAAAATATTCCAAAATAAAAAACATTATGATACAGAAAATTTTTGTAATTTGAAGTAAGAAGAAACAAGGAGATACCGTTTTTAGGGAAGTTGTTTCACACATTTTTGTCTTTCATTTTATTGCTCATATAATACAATAGAGGCTCCAGAAATTCTAATTGATAGTGAATAACTAATGTTGTATGAGAATTTCATATTAAAATTTCAATTGTAAGAGAAATTTGTTTTTTTTAAGCTTTATAAACAATTATGAAAGCATAGTGCCCATTTGAATATTTTTATTTGTGAAAATCAATATTTTATAACAAATATTTATTTTTCTAACCCAGATGATTATGAATAGGCATGCAATAAGCTTGCTTATAGGTGAAGATCAAGGCAATGTGATGGTGACAGAACCAAGACCAATTCTGCTTCTTTCGATTTAGTTGTGATGCAAAGCAGTTAAAACTGTATTAGAGGTAGAAATTATTTTTAAAAATAGTGTTTTATTTTGCTCTTTAAACAAAGAAGAACAGATATTTGTGAAAATTATATATTAACCCCTGGTGGCCTTGGAAACTGAAGCTATGTCTTTAATATTTCCATAAGCTTGCCAAATAAAGATTTCAAAAACAATGTCTAAAATCAGTTTTCAAACTGTACTGAGACATCCCAAGATATTGCAATGAACTTTCAGAAATATCCTGGACATCATAAGTTTTTCAGGGTATCAATGATTTTTGATGTCTATCATACACTGTGAACTTCTAACTCAAGTTAGTTCATGGTTTCATCATTAGATTGTGCTATATAAGATTTGAAGATGTCATATCTTTGCACATTTGAATTCCTTATAGTTTTAGACATAAAACAAGTATAACCATCAATGTAGCAGAGGAAATTTGTCGTCTTTTCAAATCTTATTCTAAGGTCTATGGATATGTGCATTGCCCTACATGCATACACATTCCGTTAGTAAGACATTGTAGTTATTTTAGAATAAAATAAATGTTTTATTTTCAATTAACAAGTATTCTTTTGCACAGCTACTAAGTCATAGGATATAAATATTTAGTTTCGACATAGCAACTTTAAAAAAATTAAAATTTTAAGTATGTCCTTTAGTTTTAAGATAATATGAAATAATTACAAAAGTTCTAGGGATGCCAGAAACAAAAAAAAAAACATAGAGTGACATGGATTTAAAGACAAAGGATCAAACAATAGAGCCACACACATTATATTACTTTTCGATGTATTATAATTATAATATAGTGTTAATTATATTTTTAACAATGAAAAATGGAATGGAGACTACTTTGCAAAAGCAATTATTTTCAATATCTATGAGAAAAATAACTAATGGAAATTGGAATGATGATCAGATAAGGAGATTGTTAATGATTCTTATAACTTTGTAACATCAAGTTTCTTTTATTTTAAAAGCTGCACATTATTTTTAGTTATATACTATAGTTTAAATTCTGTTCCTTTAGATGAGTAAGCTAGAGAATTTCTTTACTTCAAAATATAAAGTTATGTAGATCAAAGCCAGGCCCATAGTATCAGGGGATATGCAGTCCACAGAGTGCCTGTATTTATTACAAGTCTGTTCTTTCTATTGTTTTGGAAGCTATAAGAAGCATTCATGTTTCCTTCCTTCCTTCCTTCCTTCCTTCCTTCCTTCCTTCCTTCCTTCCTTCCTTCCTTCCTTCCTTCCTTCCTTCCTTCCTTCCTTCCTTCTTTTCTTTCTTTTTTATTATAGTGACATTGGTTAATGAAATCCAGAAAGTTTCAGGTGTACAATTCAGCAGTAAGGCATATATACATTGCATTGTGTGTTCACGGCCCATAGTTACATTTCTTAGGTTTAGTGTTTACTGTCTTTTATTTGAAGTGTTATTTTTGTAATTGCAAACATTAGTAAACTAACAGGTCTAATTGCATCTCTAATTATGTCTAAGATGTTATTTATATTTTTAATATTAATATCCCTAAAACTGCATCAAAGAAAATCACTAAGGGAAAATTCTAACATGGTTTGTAAACACCGAATATTGTTTCAGTTCTACCTCAACATATGTGATTCATACCATTTTTTTTTTTTTGGTCACAAAATATACGTGACATTAAATTTAAGATGTTAAACATTTAAAAGTGTATAATTCAGTGACATTAAGAACACTTTAATTGCTGTGCAACCATCCTCACCATCCATCTACAGAATTTTTTTATTACCCCATACTGAAATGCTGTACACATTAAATAATATTATCTTATTCTCCTGTCCCGCAAGCCCCTGTTGACCACTATTCTACTTTCTGTCTCTATAAATATGAGTACTCTCAATACCTTGTATAGGTAAAATCATAAAATATTTGGCTTTTTGTGTGTCTGGCTTACTTCAGTTTCCATGTCTTTCGGGTTTTTTCATGGGGTAGCATGCATAAATCAGAATTTCACTCCTTTTTAACACTATATGTATATATAGTCCATTATATGTATGTATCGCATTTTGTTTACCCATTTATCTATTGATGGATATTTAGGCCATTTACACATTTTGAGTCTTGTGAATAATACTGTTAAGGATATTCTTGTAAAAATCTATTTATATTGTTTTATACTTATTAGAATGAATGAGAACATTAACTCATAGAAATGCTTACTAAATGTGAAATTCTGGTTATTGTTTAAAAGATGTTAGTTATAAAACAGAGCCTTGGAAAAGTAGTTCTTTCTTGGAACATTTTTGATTAGAACTGATCCCACAATTACAGGTTATTATAAAATCATGTGCCTTTACTTCTTAGCGCTTATTATGATTGTTCTTTAATACTTATTTGTATGATTATTTGATTAATATAGCTTTATCATTTCCTCACTATGCTGTGATCCCTATGAAGACAGAACTTGTCTGGCTCATTGTATTTTAAATGCCAAATATAGAGCAAGACACATAGAACACAAACCTAAGACGATATTAATCTCTACATAATCTCTAATGTATATACATTATACCAGCAGCAAAATGTACCATAAAAAAGACATCCCTTTAGGACAACCTTACACAGTCTTTTCCCAGTTTCAATTTGCACTTGATACAAAATGACAGCTACCCCTATAATCTTAATTCAGAGAGTGAAGCAGAAGCTATCAGCACAGAGGGTTAAACTTTCTAGTTTAAACAACTTTCACTCTGTCCTTTGATGCCAACTCCTGTATTTTCCTTATGATATCTGGGATTTATTAAACATCTCATTAGAATGACATCAGTGAGAGAGGTTAATTGTTAGACGATCAACTAATAACATATTCTGCCTCATATATTATTTTAAAGAAATGAACATAAATTATTAATACAATAAAATATAAAAACATTTTAAAGATGTAAAATAAAGTCAACTGACTTTAAGTTTTGTATATATAGTATAATAAAGAATTGTATTTTTATCTTTAGCTTATTTTAATATTATTATAGAAAATATCAGTGATTGTGCCATATTGTGCAAGGATGTGGAAAAGAGGAAAGGGCACTAGACAATAGATATAGTGAATTATGTGACCTGAATATTTCCCCTGGCATTTTGCTCTTTGAAAGAATTAAGAGTAATGGTATTGTTGCAATCTTCATTTGTAATGAAAACTGTGTGTTGTGGAAAGTTTTAGAATAGAATTTGAGAGTAAAGCTTATTTAAATAATAATTAAATAAAGTTTATTTAAAATAAAGTGGAAACCAAAACAAAGTAATAGACATATTGTCAAAAAAAGGTATATGCATATCTAGATTAAGAAAATAAATGAGAATTGATTTTAAATTTAATTAATGATATATATTTTGTTAATATGTTCATTACTAATTTATTTGTATATGTGTGTATATATATGCACACTTTATATATATATATTTTGCCACTCTCATTTCTTTATCCACCAATGTAAATAATTTGTACTACCTGGCAGAGTGAGAACTTTCTTATTCCTCTGAGCATTTCGTCATTATATACATATCATCTTTTTGGAATTTAGAAGGGCAGACACTGTTATGGTTGAATATTATATATTTTTGGTCACTTTAAAGGATTCTCAATTCTTAACTATCTGAATTTTCCAAATTGCCTAATTTGAATTAAGTGAAGGACTTTAAAAGTCATTCCTTCAGTTGAAGTAACCCAGGGTGAAAAATCAGAGCATATTTTAAGGTTTATTAGTATTAAATCAATATTTGTCAATCATCTAATTAGTCAAAAAGGGAGCAAGTGACTTAGTTGGCAAGTAGCTGACATTGTATGACTTCTTTGTTCCTTGAGTACCTAAGAAGCCACTCAACAAGACAAAAAGGATAATGTTGTAGCATCGACAATTCCACTTCACAGTGAACATATAAGGGAACATATAAAGAACATATTGAACTGTTTGAATCAAATTAAATTGCAATAGTATTCAAAGCAAAGCTATTGTAAATATGAGAAGACTTTAATATATTCATCTAACATACAAATAATTATAAAGTATATCATATAGTGATGCAATAAAGACAAGATATACACCTGTACAATTTTTCTCCTCATCTCTATAATTTTGCTAAAATTATGCTTTGGTTTTTGTTGTGATATAATTTTATTTCCATATTTCTTTTATTTTTAGTATAATGAATATTTCTGGACAAATAGTTGTGTGTTAACCAATGAATTTGTTTGTTTTTCTTTTTTTACTCTATAAAATTAACTTCAAGCAGCATGAAGGTTTGGGTACCTAAAAGCAGGGTATTCACAGTGGAATTCAGAAGGAAAGTGTCATTTGTCAGATTTTTAGTTTCAAAACACACTTAATTATTTTTAATTGAATTATCATATACATTTAATAAAATATAGCTACCAAATGTTGAGTTAAAAAAATGTCGACAATTTTATATACCAATATATTCTTATCTCTATTTTTTTCTCCAGAAAATCTTTTTTTGAGCTTTTGCACTCAATCTACCCCCCACCTGCAGAAGCATCACTTTATGATTTCTATAATTAAAGATTAATATGTTCTTTGATATTGTACAAATTCAATCTTACAATATGTACTTATTTATGTCCAAATATTTTCACTTAGAATAATATCTATGAGGTTTATCTACATTGTCATGTACTTCATAGTTGACTTCCCTTTATTAATGTGTAGTATTCTATAGTATAAATATACCACAATGTGTTAATCAAATCTCATGCTGATGAATAGTTAAATAGTTTGCGTTTTAAGTATCCTGCCCAATAATTGTTTGTGTACTCTAGGTTCATGATGATTTCTCCTAACTTTCCTTTAAGAAATTTAATAATGCATTTTAGATCTATAATTCATCTCAAATTAATTTTGGGGTATGAAATTAGATAGAGTTTGAAATTAATTTTATCCAAAGAGATATGCAGTTTTTCTAACATCATTTATTATAAAAGAGATATCATTTCTTACATTGGCCAATTATGAATTGACTTCTAATGAAATATAATATCACAATGCCTCGATTATTATAGCTTTAGTTTATTTCTCATAGTCCAATATTTTAGGTATCCCAGTATTCTTCATTACCAAAATTGTTTTCTTATAATGGACACTTTGTATTTCTAGTAATTTTTAGAATTAGCATCAAAATCTAGAAATTTTATTAGAATTTTCAATGGCATTGTATTGAATCAATAACATAATGGGTAGAATTAAATTCTTAAAAACATTGAGATTTTTTCCTGTCACCAATGTAATATATCTACTCATTTGCTTATGTCTTTTTAAATATTTATTTAGTGTCAGTATAGAGGTTTAGCACATAATGCACTAGATTTTTTATAAATATTTTTTATACTTTTGAATTTTTATTTTTCTATAACATAGAAATAGAATTTATTTTTGTATTTTGACATTATTTGACATTGCTAATTTATTAATCCTAGGGCATATTTTATAGATTTTAATAGTTTTCTACATAACAATTATGTTAACTATGAATAAATAGTTTCCTCTTTTATTTTTAATCTTATTTACCATTTATTTTTTGACTTATTATAGTATCTTGGAATGCCAGTGTTATGTTGAATGAAACAACCTTGAATTATGTTAAATTTTAGGGAGGAAAGATTCAGTGTTTCCTTATTAAATATTATGACAGCTGAAGAACTTTCATACATAAGTACCCTTAGTTGGATTGAATGATTCCTCAAATTTCCTCCTATTTCTAGTGTGCTGACAGATTTTATGTGAAAGGTATTGAATTTTTGTTTAATGCTTTTCCTCCTAATTTATTGAGAATGCCAAATGTTTTGCTTCTTTTTTTGTTAATGTGATAATTTATATTGACTTATTTTCTAATGTTAAATCAACTTTAAATTTTTAAGATAACATGTGATATGGTGCATTACCTGTCTTAAATAATGCTAGACTCATTTTTTTCCAAAAAAATTGTTCCTAATTTTTGAATCTATGATCATTGGTATAATTAGTATAATTGAGGAATATTGGTCTCTCTGTATACATTCGTAATATCCTGTTTAGATTTTGATATCAGGGTAAAACTAGTTAGGACATGTTTCCTTCACCTTTATTTTCAATTATTTCATCCATAAATGTTAGCTAGAATTGACCCAAGAAATTATCTTTGCCTGGAATTTCCTTTGTAGAAAGGATTTTTTAATTACAAATTTATTTACTTGAATAGATAGGATTACTCAAAAAAATAAACAGCAAAATGTTTTAACTCGAGCATATCAATACATTTATTAAATATAAATGAATGCAATGACAATTATTTAGCTGGCATTTATATGAATTAATGTTGGTGCTCCATACTTACTACTGTAGAATTTTTGAAAAATTCTTCTGATATTCATTACTACTGTAAAATACAACTCTGAGCTATTGAGTATCTTTCTTTAAACTGAATGACAAAATTGTTATTATTATGACATATATAGAAATATGTATTTTACATTTATACCCTACATTGACATTTTGTTTAATTAGTTATATTTGGTTCAGTAATCAATTTTGTTCACTTTTTCAAATCAAAACAGATAATTAATTTATACATGGCTAAATGAAAGATAGGGTTGCTAAATGGAAGATAAGAGTCCCTATATGGGGACTAGAGAAAAAGAACTATCTTTATACCATGCCAAGAATATTTCCAAATCCCTTATTTGAATGATATTAGTGGTGTGTGTGTGTGTGTGTGTGTGTTCAAAACATACAGAGTCATAAAACTTTTTAACTCCTACTTAGTTTCAGACCGTCTTTCTAATGATTGCTGGAATTAATTTAGCACAGATTACCTGAGTAAAGCTATCTCAATAGTTTTAAGACTTTTAGAATTAAATTTATTGGGGTTAATAAAATTATAGAGGTTTTAAGTGTACAATTTGATAACATATCATTTGTATAGTGCATTGTGTGTTCACCACCCAAAGTCAAATCTTTTTTCATCACCATATACATGACCCCCTCTACTCTTTTCTACCTCCCTCATGTCCCCCTTTCCCTCTGGTAACCACTAAACTGATGTCTGTGTCAATAAGTTTTTGTTTGTCTTGTTTGTTTCTTCCAGTT
>NW_024346771.1:3131130-3284364 GCF_902729225.1 Pteropus medius
TTTATCCAGTCATCTATCAAAAGACACTTTGGTTGTTTCCATATCTTGACCACTGTGAATAATGCTGCAGTGAACATTGGGGTGTGTATATTTTTACAGAAAGTTTTATGTTTACATAAAATTGAAATGACGAAAGATGCAGAGATCCCCCATATACTCTCTGCCCCCATCTGTGCATAGCCTTCTCCATTATCATCATCACTTACCAGAATGATACATTTTTTTACCTAGAATAAGCCTACATTAGTACATCATAATTACCCAGAGTCTGGAGTTTACATTAGAGTTCACTCTTGGTGTTTGTTGTACATTCTATCATATTGGACCAATGTGCAATGTCATGTATCTGGCAAGCATAGTATTTCACTGTCATAAAAATCCACAGCGCTCTTGCTATTCATCTCTCTCTTCCCCTAGCTCTAGCAACCATTGATATTTTTTTTATTGTCTCCATTTTCTACAATGTCATATATTTGAAATTATACAGTATGTAGTCTTTTCATAATGGCTTCTTTCACTTAGTAATATGCACTTTATTTTCCTCCATGTCTTTTCATGATTTAATAGCTCATTTCTTTTTAGCAGTCAGTAATTCCATTACCTGGATGTACTATGCTTTATTTATCCATTCACCTACTGAAGCACATCTTGATTGTTTTTCTGTTCGACAATTTACTTTTAAAAAGCTGTTATCAACATCCATGTGTAAGTTTTGTGGAGACATAAGTCTTTGTCTAATTTGGGTAAGTACCAAGGAGCATAATTGCTAGATTGTGTGTAAAAGTATGTTTTATTTTGTAAGAAACAATCAAACTGTCTTCCAAAGTAAATGGACTATTTTTCATACTAACCAGCATTATATGAGAGTTTCTTCACGTCTTCACCAGCATTTGGTGTTATCAGTGTTCTGCATTTTGGTCATTCTGATAGATGTGTAGTAGTATACCTCACTATTTTTAAAAATGTACTCTGTACATCTCTGCAGTTAGTTTTGTAGTATACATCAGAAATGTGAGTATTTTTGAAATAGAATATACTTTTTATTATCATAATAGAAATTAAAAATTAATTTTTTTCTATAAAAAATGAAATATATGACCATTTTCTCTATTCATTCTGTTATATACTTATTTATGTTTATAGGAATGCACACATATATACACAAATATATATACAAAGTCAATTTGAGGATTGACATAACTAATTAATGCTTATATAGTCTTTACCCAACTTTAGAAAATCACTAATATTTTAACTATAAAATCCATTAGCCCTTAATTGAATACAGATTATATTGAGAGTTTTTCCTCTTTTCCTTTTCACCTGCCATATTCTTGCAATTAATTAAAAATTCATATGCACAAAAATCCATATGCACACTCTCAAATAACTAATATAGTAAAAGTAGTCTGGGCTATGAAATAACTCTTTGATTAAATATAAGATTAGTTTTGAGCAACTCTCCTGCTTTAGGTACTTTATCCCTCTAATACTTAGTGTCTTGACCTATAAAATGAGAGTAATAATAATATCTACCTCATGAATTTGTTCTAACATGTATAAAGTATGTAATGCAATGGTAGGAAAAAATGAGGCTCATGAATATTAGCTATTGTTTTTATTACTACTGCTAATATTTTGAAGCAATATAATAATTTCTCTATATAATAATTTCTCTTTAAAATGAAAATAATTCCTTTTATTTAGTAGGCATATTGTTTATTTAGTGGATTGGCTGATATTTCTTCAAAATCAGGAACCATGTCTTATTTTTTTCATAGATCCAATGGGACGGTATTAAGTAGGTGAATTGGTAAATGGATAAATATACAGATTTGATACCAGATTTTCAAAGTTGAAGACAAATATGAATAGTAAATCTAATTTAGCACATATTAAATGTTAACTGTAGTTTGTCTTCTAAAATTTTGAATGTTATAAAAATCTTCTATGGGAAATACTTATATTGAGTAAAAGTTTCTGTTATTATAGAGCTGGTGTTATAATGAGTCTACTAAATTAAAATATAAAAAAACAGTAGTATTTTCCTTTCCAAACTGTGACTGTGTATATTAATTCTGTTGTCATATAATAAGTATTAATAAAATAGTCAGAAAAAGTCCCTCTTTATTCCAAATAAAATGCATAAACTATGGGATAGAAAGAAGCTTTAAATTATCTCCTACTTAGTGCTTAAATCACTTCATTCATCTTTCCCCAAACCCTAGGCCAAGTATTGTTCTACTCCTCAGCATGATTGCATGGAATAGTGAAAGCTCACAATCTAGAAAGAGTGACATGGAGTCCAACAAATAATTAAAATACACCCTTTACCCTGTCTACCTGCTCCCTCCTCCCCTACCCCACTAGTAAACACTAGTCTATAATCCTCTGGTAACCACTAGGCTATAGTCCATGTCCATGAGTCTCTGTTTGTTTGCTCTGCTCACTTCTTGCTTTTAGGTTTATATCCCACATATAAGTGATATCATGTGATTTTCAACTTTTTCAGTCTAGCTTATTTTGCTTAGCATGATTATCTCGAGGTCCATCCATGTTGTTGCAAATGGCTTCATCTCTTCTTATGGCTGAATAATAATCCATTGTATATACATACCACAGTTTCTTTAGCCAATCACCTATCGAAGGACACTTCGGTTGCTTCCATATCCTGGCCACTGTGAATAATGCTGCTGTGAACATCGGTGTGCAAATATCTTTTTAGATATGAGTTTTTAAGACTTTGGGGTAAATACTCAGTACAGGGATTGCTGGATCATATGGTAAATCAATTCTTAGTTTTTTGAGGAAACTCCATACTGTTTGCCATAGTGGCTGTACCAATTTGCAGTCCCATCAGCAGTGTATGAAGGTTTTTTTCCCCTCTTCATCCTCTCCAACATTTGTCATAGCTATTCTAACAGGTGTGAGATGGTATCTCATTGTGGTTTTGATTTGCATATTTCTAATAGCTGACGATGTTGAGCATCTTTTTAAATATTTGTTGGCCATTCGTATGTCCTCTAGGTAGAAGTTTCTGTTCAGATCCTCTGTCCATTTTTTTAATTGGATCGTTTTTTTGTGGGTTTTTTTTTTTAATTGTTACTGAATTGTGTGAGTTCTTTGTATATTTTGGATATTAAACCCTTATCGGAGGCATTGCCTGCAAATGTATTTTCTCATTGAGATGATTGTCTCTTTACCTTGTTGATGTTTTCTTTTGCTGAGCAGAAGCTTTTTAGTTTGATGTGGTCTCATTCCTTTATTTTTGCTTTTACTTCTCTTGCCTTTGAGGTCAAATTCATAAAATCCTCTTTAAGACCAAGGACTTTGAGTTATATTCCTATGGTTTCTTCTATGCAATTGATTGTTTCAGGTCTTATATTCAGGTCCTTAACCCATTTTGAGTTAATTTTAGAATGTGGTGATAGACAACAGTCCAGTTTCATTCTTTTCCAGGTGTCTTTCCAGTTTTCCCAGCACCATTTATTGAAAAGGCTTTCTTTTCTCCACTGTGTGTTTTTTGCTTTTTTTGTGGAAAATTATTTGCCCATATAAATATGGGTTTACTTCTGGACTCTCGATTCTGTTTCACTGGTTTGTGTGTTTGTTTTGCTACCAATACCATATTATTTTGATTACTATCACTTTGTAATATAATTTGAATTCAGGCAGAGTGATGCCTCCAGCCTCGTTCTTTTTACTCAGGATGACTTTGGCAATTCGGTGTCTTTTGTGCTTCCATATGAATTTGATGATTTTTTGTTCTATTTCTTTAAAAAATGCCAATGGGATTTTGATGGAGATTGCATTAAATTTGTATAATGCTTTAGGTAATAAGGTCATTTTAACTATGTTGATCCTTCCAATCCAAGAACACAGAATATCTTTCCTTTTCTTTGTATCTTCTTCAATTTCTTTTAATAGAGTCTTATAATTTTAATTATATATGTCTTTCGCATGTTTCGTTAAATGTATTTCTAGATATATTATTCTTTTTGTTTCAGCTGCAAAAGGAATTATTTTTTCCACTTATTTTTCCTGACACTTTGTTGTCAGAGTATAGGAACGCTATAGATTTTTGAATATTGATTTTGTATCCAGAGACTTTACTGTACTGTACTTATTGCTTCTAATAGTGTTCTTGTGGAGTCTTTAGGGTTTTCTCTATAGAGAATCATGTCATCCACACATAGTGAGAGTCTGACTTCTTCCTTTTCTATTTATATGTCTTATATCTTTCTCTTGCCTGATTTCACTCGCTAGGATCTCCAATGTTATATTGAATAACAGTGATGATAGTGGACAGCCTTGCCTTGCTCCTGATCTTAGAGGGAAGGTTTTTAGTTTTTCACCAATAAGTATAAAATAAGTATAATGTTGGCTGAGAGTTTGTCATAGATGGTCTTTATCATATTAAGGCACTTTCCTTCTATACCAATTTTGTTAAGTGTTTTGATTAGAAATAGATGCTGTATCTTGTCAAAGTCTTTTTCTGCATCTATTGATATGACCATATGATTTTTATTTTTTAATTTGTTTATGTGATGTATACATTAATTGATTTGCATATGTTGAACCATCCCTGTACCTCTGGGATAAACCCCACTTGATCGTGGTGTATAATCTTTTTAATATTTGCTGTATTCAGTTTGCTAGTATCTTATTTAGGATTTTTGCATCAGTGTTCTTGATAGATATTGGTCTGTAGTTTTCCTTTTTTTTCTGTAATCTTTACCAGGTTTCATTATCAGGGTAATATTGGCCTCATAAAATCAGTTGGGAAGTGTTGCCTCCTTTTTGATTTTTTTGGAAGAGTTTGAGTAGAATAGGTATTAAATCTTCTTTGAATGTTTGATAGAATTCACTGGTGAAGCCATTTGGTTCTGGACTTTTACTTTTTGGTAGGTTTTTGATGATC
Source organism: Pteropus medius (assembly GCF_902729225.1). NCBI lineage: Eukaryota > Metazoa > Chordata > Mammalia > Chiroptera > Pteropodidae > Pteropus > Pteropus medius. Next base: position 3,136,052 of record NW_024346771.1, read on the forward strand.
ATTTCAATTTCCATACTACTTATCAGTCTATTTAGATTTTCTACATCTTCTTGATTCAGTCTAAGAAAGATTGTATTTTTCCAAGTACTGATCCATTTCTTCTGGTTATTATATTTGGTGTTTTATACTTTTCCATAGTATTCTTATGTAATCCTTTGTATTTCTGCTGTGTCTGTCATAATTTCCCCTCTTTCATCCCTGACGTTGTTTATTTGTGTCCTCTCTTTTCTTTAGTAACTCTAGCCAGGGGTTTGTTGATTTTAGTAACCTTCTCAAAGGACCAGCTTTATGTTGTATTTATTTTTTTCTCTTTTTTAGTTCGATTTCAATTTCATTTATTTCTGCTCTATTTTTGATGATTTCTTTCCTTGTATTGACTTTAGACTTCATTTTTTTTTCCTTTTCTAGTTTTTTAAGTTGGAGTGTTAGGTTGTTTATTTGGGCTCATTCTTATTTTTGGAGATAGGTCTGTAATGATATTAACTTTTCTCTTACGACCGCTTTTGCCATGTCCTAAAAGTTTTGATATGTTGTACTACCATCATTCATTTCTATGTATCTCTTGATCCCTTTTTTTATTTCTTCTCTGACCCAGTTATTCTTCAGTAACACGGTGTTTAGTCTCCATCTATTGATGGTTCTTCCTGATTTCTTTCTGCAGTTGATCTTCATTTTCAAAGCATTATGATTAGAGAATATGGTTGGTATGATTTCAGCCCTCTTCTATTTGTTGAGGCTATCTCTGTATCTCATTATGTGGTCAATTCTTAAGAATTTCCATGTGCACTAGAGAAAAATTTATAAGCAGGTGTTCTGGGATGGAAGGCTCTATAAATATCAATTATATCCAGTTGGTCTAATGAGTCATTTAAGCATTTTATTTCCTTATTGATTTTCTTTTTGGATGATCCGTCCATATCCAACTGTGGGGTATTTAGGTCCCCTACTATGATAGTGTTTTGGTCTGTTAGCAGTTGCTTTACATATTTTGGGGCTCCCTGATTGGAAGCATAGATATTAATAAGTGTTATATCTTCTTGGTACATGATTCCCTTTATTATTATGAAGTGTCTCTCAGTATCTTTCTTTACTTTTTTTTTTATTTTGAAGTCTATTTCGTCTGATATTAGTACTGCTACTCCCACTTTTTTCTGAATGCCATTTGCTTGAAATACCATTTTCCACCCTTTCACTTTGAGTCTATATTTGTCCTTGGAGCTGAGATGTGTCTCTTGGAGGCAGCATATGTTTCTTTTTTTTGAATCCATTCTGCAACTCTGTGCCTTTTTACTGGCGAATTCAATCCATTTATATTTAGAGTGATTTTTGAAATATGAGGTCTTCTCATAGCCATTTTATCTTTTGCTTTCTGGTAGCTCGGTGTTTCCATCACTTTCTTATTTTTCTGTTTCTGTTTTAATTATTTTGGTTGGCTTTGTGGGTTTTCTCTCTGCTCCTTCTTGTTTTATGTTATATACTTCGGTTCTGAATCTTTGGCATGTGTTTACTATTATGAATATGTAAAGCACAGTTACATTTATATAGTCGTCCATTTTCTTCTTTGTGTGCCTTATCTTCATTTCCCTTTTCGAATGTGGATTTTGAATCCTCCCTTTTCAGTAATTGTAATCTCACTTTGTTCTTATGTATGCTGAACATTTATCACTATCTTGTTATAATAATTCTCTTATTATTTAAGCTTATAATGCCTTGTTCTTAGTTAGGGTTGCACTCCTCTGCTTCTGCTTGCGTGATAGCCCTTTTACTCCTAATTATGTATTTTTGGGGTGTTATTTTGTTTAAGGTGAATTGACCCTTTTTAGTATTTCCTGTAGTGCAGGCCTCATAGTGGAGAATTCTCTCAATTTTTGTATGTCTGGAAAAGTCTTAATTTCTTTTTCATATCTAAAGGAGAGCTTAGCTGGATACATTATTCTAGGCTGGTAGTTCCTTTCACTTAATAGCTTAATATTTGATTCCATTCCTTTCTGGATTGTAAGGTTTGGGCTGAGAAATCCTACAATAATTTAATGGGTTTTCCTTAATAGATTACCATCTTCTTTTCCCTGGCTGCCCTGAGAATTCTGTCTTTGTCATTGATTTTTGATAATTTTAATACAATGTGTCTTGGTGAAGGCATTTTTGGGTTGAGATATATGGGTGTTCTACTGACTTCTTGAATTCCAAGCTCCAGCTCATTCCTTAGATTTGGGAAATTCTTGTCGACTATTTGAAAATGTTTTCTACTCCCTGCTCCTTTTCTTCCCCTTTGAGAATGCTCATTATTCTTATGTTTCCTCTCCTGATGGTATCAGCTGGTTCTTGAATTTCTCTTTCATTATTTTTCATTCTTCGGTTTCTCTTTTCTTCCCTCTGATTTATTTCTAGATTTCTGCCTTCAATATCACTGATCCTTTCCTCCATTTGGTCAACTCTATTTCCTAAGCTTGCTGTTTCATGTTTCAACTCTTGCAGTGTGTTCTTCATCTCTAGAAGTTCTATTTGGTTCTTTTTGAGGGATTCAGTCTTCTTACTCTGCTCATCTATTTGTTTTTTTTTCAATTCCTGTAATTGTTGATTTGAGTTAATTTTTCATCTCATTGAGTTTTTTCAGATGTACCATCCTGAACTTTCTGTCTTTTAAGTTGCATATTTCTATGTCTGTTATTTTCTGGATATTTTTCTCTTTCTTTCTGAGATGACTTGTCATCTTGGTTGTTCATGGAGTTTAACGGATCATTTCTCTGTCTGGGCATTAATGCTTTTTTTCCAGAAAGATTTATTATATAAAGGTCTCTTTTTAGCCTGTTGCAAAGAAAGCACTTTTCCTGTGGTTTCTATTAGGTGATGTCTAAACCACTTGGGTGCCTGCTTTATATAAAGCTTTAAAAATATGTTTTTATTTTCTGATAGATATTTAATCACACTTGCTACCCTCAATTTCAGTCCCTGTCAGTGTTAGCAGCAGTTTCAGTAGCGTTTGCTCAGATTCCCCTAGGGCTCCTTGATGTTCAGTCTCGGAGGGCATGGGGGGAGGCGCCCTCTGGGTTGGGGATCGAGGGCTCCTGCTCAGCCTCAGTTTTGGAATCACATTCACTAAGAATCAACTGTTTCTCTTCTGGCCATTTCTTTGCAGGAACTCACAGCAGGAACTCACTGCTCTTTCTCCCCTCTTCTTTCTCCTGCAGGCTGCGAGAGGCAGCTTCATTCTCGGCAGCGTTCACTCAGATTCCCCCTGGGGCTTCCGCAGTATTTGGTCTCGGAGGGTATGGTGGGAGGAGCCCTTTAGGTTGGGGGATAGGGACCATGGCTTAGCCTCGACTTTGCAACTGGGGTCGGCCAAAATCAACTGTTATTTCTCTGTGGTCCTAGCTTTTCTGCTCTCTGCCCTGGTGACTGAGCCCTGCTGCCGGCTGTGTATAAATCCCAGCACTGCCAGGCAGCTTTCTTCAAGGAAGTTGCTGCGCCTTCACTCCTCCCCATCCTTCTGCAAGGAGCTCGGGCAGCTGTGAGAGGCAGCTTTTTTATTGCTCTGAGTCCAACACCTGACCAGGATTCTGACTTGTGGTAGTTCTTATGTGCAGATCCCACGCTCAGACATGCTGGTGTTCAGTTTGGGTGTTTTCTGTTGAATTTTAGGTGTTCAATTTATTGTTTTAAGGAGAGAGATCAGGGGACTTCTCTCATTCTGCGTGTTTTTCCCGAATCTATTTAGAACCTTTTAAAAACAAAAGACAGCCCACTTCCTTTTGTTATGCTCCAATTAGTTATTTGAATCTTTAAAAAAAAAAATAGACAAAACTCCACAAGCAAGTAGATAACTGTCAAAAGGGCTTTACTATAAACTCTATTATTTTCCCAATATATTATGCAATAAGCAGATATCACACTCATTAATGAGTCATTGCACTTTAACTCACTATGGTGAGGATTCTGCTCATGTCATATATATCCAAACAGTTTGAAAATACTATCGGGAATGACTGGGTTGGGATTGAACCTCATGGGTATAGTCTGGAAAGAGCTACAAAGCAGCATGGTATAACAGTGAAAACAAAAATAACCATTTTTTTGTTTTCATCTTTTTTTTGGAAAAAGATGAATAACTTATAAAAATCTAATTAGGACTCTCTCTTTTTCTCCCAATCTGAAATACTCAAAAGTCTTGTTTTTATGCTTATTTATTTGTATTTGTTTTCTTATTCTTTAAGAGAGAAATTAAAAATATTCAATTCTTGGACATATAAAAAGCTATCAGAAGTATTTTACAAAGCATTAAAGTCACCTATCCCCTTTCTTGTGTGTATATATACATATACACACACATATTCATAGGTTTGAACAATCTGTGCAGTGAACTAACAGAGTTAGAGAAACACTGAAAGTTGGTCTTGCAAGTGTCTATAAAAGTCCCTCAGCATAGGGCTATCATCTAATGCCTCTGTTATGTAAAGCACTGCACATTTTTAGTCAGGTCAGGAGAAAGATAATGTTAAAATACTAAAAAGTATTTTGCACAACAACAACAAAAAATCAGATATATTATCTTCACCTAAATAGCGTTATTTACGTTATTAGTCTATTTTTGGTCTTTGTGTATATGCATAAACATAAATGTCATATTATTTCTGTTGTGTTGCTTAAAAGCATAAATCTATTTTAGACTGTACCTTTTATAAATATCTTAAATTACTGTATAATATTCTACTAAAATTAGAAATAATGGTTTTAATTATTTTTCTTATTTTTGTCATTGCAAAGGGAAAATAGAACTGTTGTTAAAAAACTGTCAAAACATGGATTTTAGTGAAAGATATTACCTTGGATTAATGTCTTTTATTTTTTTTCCTTATTGACTTTATGAATCATAAACATGACCTAGATACGGCATTTTTACATGCAAAACCGATAATTATAATAAAGTCCAGCTTTTAGAGTTGTATGTAGTATAAAATAAAATAATATATGTACCACTTTAGGACAGTGTCCGTCATTTAGTAAATACTCAATAAATATTTGCTAATATTTAGATTACAAAACTTCTATAATGAATATGTTTCTAAATATAAATTATCAAAATTAGAATATCAGTTTAAATATTATAAGCCTTTTAGTGATTTCTGGCATGTATTACTAAAATGATTCCTAGAAAATTTATACCAGTGTTTACTGCTACTAAATATATACTTTAACTTTTCCCTCTCATAATATTTTCTAAAATTATTTGCTTATTTAGTAAGCCAACAAGATTACCTTATTGTTACTTTAATTCAAATTTTAATATTTTTTTAGTTTGCATATTTTTTTTGTCTTTGCACACCAAACACTTGAAATTTCCTCTTATGTAAGTCATAGGTTCATGTCCTTATGACTATGAATCAATTTGGATCTTTCCTTCCAATTTTTTTCTTCTAATTTTGCATTAGATTAATAAATATGCACAATTCTGAATGGCTTAATCTAATAAAAAATCTGCCTTAATTTCTCAGGAACATTTTTATTACTCTGTAAAAAAAACTATATAATTTGCTGAATAGTCAAACTGGGACTTAACTAGAATGGGAGATGATATTAGCTTAAATAAAAATAGCTTTATGAGAAATAAGTTAACCTGTAGAGCTGACTTAAAAGTTACTTACAGTCTGTCAGACCATTAAATCTTATTTAATTAGATCTCAAATTTTATTCTAAAAATTAGTCATCAAGGAGTCAAAGAAAGAAATCAAACACATGATAAACAAGGGATATGGTATAGATTTCAGGGTAGAGGAGCAGAATTTATGATCTCACCACAGGTTGTTAGCCATATCCTCATAATGTCCAACATTTTGAATATATATATATATTCTGTCATCCAAAGTCTTATTTTCTTTGGCCCTAATTTAGGGCATGGATTTGACATGAGGAACACTTCAAGACGTTCTTAAACTGAAAAGCACAATTCCTATTTCATCAGGGATGATGAAACTCCCAGAGAATTTAAAGCTGAATGCCTAGTTATTTAATTATGAAAATCAAATGAGAAAATACATGTGAGCTGCCTATTCCATAGAAAGAATTTTCCTATACAGGAAGCAAGAAATCTCTTATAAGGCGATGGAAGTGAACACCTTATGCCAGTTGCCAGGTACCTCCTTGGGTTACTATTCTTGTTTATAACTTAAGATATTGTTATAGTTTTTGAAGATTCTCTTTTTAGATCCTCAATTCAAAGATTGCTACAAAATCTTTTAAAAGTTTAATTTAAAAAAGTATTCCTTAGTAATGCCAAGAAAACCTTTGTTTTTCAATAATTTTACTGATCATTGTTATGAGAATTTTATTAAATTATATTAAAATATAATGCAGTTGTTAATATGTTGAATTTACAGTCATCATCTTATATTAAATTCTCACTCCTTCGTTTGCTAATTGTATGTCTTGGGTAATTTACATAATCTTTCCATATTTCAAAGCATTCTTCAAAACTATAATAACTTATAAAGTTGCTGTGACAATTATTTCATTAATATATATAAAGTGTTTTTGCATTGTGTTTGGCCTACACTAAGCATTCAATAATATAGTAGGTATTACAATTTGGTAGATATTATAATATAGTAGATAATATAAGGTAGGTATTATAACCTACCTTATATAGTAGATTTTATGCAACTATAAACATATTTATTGTGCTTTACTTCAAAGCACTTTGAAAAAATATTCTTTCAAGTAACTGACAAATTTGAATCAGACTATAAATGTAAAATATTTAAATATATAACTTTTAATAATTTGTTTACTTCAGAACCAAATTTCTAAAATAAATTCATTAGATTATATAAAAGGTCTCATACAGTGTAGAGCAATTTCCCAAACAAACACATTTTATCCAAGAAGAAATTGCCTTGAGGATTAAGATTTAAGAACTAAAAGTACAAAGACTTCATATGCTCCTCATGAGAAAAGTGATCTATAGTGAGAAAATATTGGAAGTAATGTGCAGAACATATAAATTTGTTGGCTGATACAATATATTCTATTTAAGGGGCTATGGTAAACTGAAAATATTGATCTTTTTTGAATGGAAAATAATGTATTTTAAGTTGAAGATAATAGAGAACTCAGGAAACAGACTGCAGTACAATATGTTTAAGGTTAATTTGGCAGGTCAGAGAAAATGAGAGCATTAAACATTACAAGGTAAATATTAAGAAAATAAATTTTGAATAAATAAACAAGAATAGATAAAGAAAATAAAATATTTATTAAAATAATCAGTATCAAGTATAGTATTCTGTGACAATATTCAAGGTATCGTTTTTAGCAATGTCTCATGAAACAGTTTGAGATGAATTTCAGAAAAATTGTTTTTTGAAAACATACTGCTTACTGCATTTTCCTTATCTTATTTAGACTTTCATCATTGATTGTCTTTCAAGTGTACATACTTTATTTGATTTATTAACTATTATTAATCTAAAAAATACTCTAGAACAATATGATTAATATAATCTCAGATAATCATATTAAATCTAAATTAATCCCTGGTCATCTAACTTAATGTACTATTTTTTTTTTTTTTAACAACATGGGTTGCTGCTCAGAGAAGGGGAAATGTATAATAAACACAGAATAAAAAACTAAATACAGAAAAGTAGACCAAACATTCTTTGAAAACTTATCACTTATGTGTTCCTGAATATCTCCATATTATTTTTTAATTTAGATTGGCAATGTGGAGACTGTTATGTGTTGATTATATTGAATATATTTTCATATGGTAGTTAAGATAGTTAATAAATAGTTTTATATCTATATCAATAGTTGAATCTGTTATTTTCCTCATAACCTCTATCTAAAGCTTTCTTCTCCTCTCTTTTATATTCTGTTCATATTTCCATTATTGAATTTCTAGTTAGTTCCTAACTAAAATTATATATTTTTCTTAAGCTAACAAGTTTTAACTTCTATTGTACATATAGGAATTGAGAAACTACAGCCATATGTTTAATATATGTATAAATGCATTTATTTGAAAAACAAACAGAAAAATGCAAGATGACTTCCAGAATGGTGACATGAGAAGCTCTATACACCATCTCCTCAGAAAATGAATCTTAATTAGTAAATTTTAAAATTAAATATCTCTAGAAATTTTTTTAAAGGCATATAGCAAATGATGATTTTTTTTTTTTAAGATTATCTTCTAAATCCCAGTAACGAAAAGTCTGTGGCACTTGAACCATGACCAACTTGCTACCCACCACCCCAGGTCAGAATGATAGAAATTCTACCCTGGCTCCTGTTTCACCCACCTTGAGTCCAGGGCTATGGTCTGCCCGGTAGAAACAGGCCACTTGAATTTTTCATCCCCATAAGCTCCATGTGGCAGGTACATTCAGCAAGAATGTACCTGATATCTGGGGCTCTGTCCCTCCACCCACCCCAATTGGCAGGCAGATGCTATACTCCAGGCAAAGCAAGTTAAGAATATTGGGGTCCTGATTGCCCTTGATCCAGCTTGCTCACAGGGAAAACATTTCATGGCAGAGAGAAAGCCAGAAAAACTAGAGGGTACTTCTCCCAGTTGGTGCCCTGCTAATAAAGCAAGAATGTCACTGTTAGATAAAAAGCGTTGATCGTTCCCACCCCCAGCTCTGAGGCAGTGATGCAGATATATTGCCCAAACAGAAAGCCTGATCATAGAAAGAGAGACCTCTGAAGCTCTCTCCAAAGAGAGCTGGCTTTATTTTTAACAGAATGTGGGAAAGCTCAAGCTTAAGGGCACTTTTGAAAACAAAGTTTATAGTGGGCAGCAATGAAGAAGAGGCTGGTAGCTCCATGAAGCAACAAGCTAAGCACTAGGCTATTTAGTTTATAAGAGAGAACTAAGGAAAAGATAGCTAAGAACTTTCTAGAAGTTAGAAAAAAGCTCAAAGACTTACCTCAAGACCTCCTCTGCAGAGGGGACTGAATTAAATTGGATAAACTGAAATAATTTATGCCCTATGTCATTGTTGAAAACAAAAGAGCCATTAGCTGGCAATTAAGTAAAACTAACAGCTGTGTGTGATACCAGACAGTCTAACAGAAAGATTACAAAAAGAGACAAAGAAAGCCCTGCTAAAATCATTGTCATCCTGCAGTGCATTTTCATAAGGCAGCACTCTGCGGCAGAGACTGTAGACTGCAGGGGAAATAGGCCTCCTTAAAACAGTCCAGTCAATACAAGAAAGGGAATGAGAAAAAATATTGTCTCAATGGACCTAGAGGCTATTGCGCTGAATGAAGTCAGATAAATAAAGACAAATACCACATGATTTCACATACATGTAGAATCTAAAGAACAAAATAAACAACAATAAAACAGAAACAAACTCATGGATACGGAGAATATTTTGAGGGCTATTAGACAGGAGGTGGGGTTGGGGGATGGTGTAAAAGGGCAAAAAAAGAGAAAACAATCTAGTCAAGTAAATAACAACAAGTTCTAAGGAGGAATCAGTATCCAGAGTTGCTACAATATATTACCTGAAATGTTCAGTTCTGAAAAACAATTTACAAGAACTGCAAAGAAAAAGGAAAATATGACACAGACAGAATAAAAAACCAAACAAACAAAAAAACAAGCAACAGAAACTGCCTATAAAGAGGCCCAGAAGGTGTACTTAAAAGACAAAATCTGCAAAACATCTATTATAAATATGATCAAAAGACTAAAGGAAACCTTGCTTAAAGAAGTAAGGGATGGTATGATAAAAACCTCTTATCAAATAGAGAATATAAAAATATCAATTATAAAAAAAATCAAATGGAAATTCTGGACTTAAAAGTAGAATTACTGAAATTAAAATTTTACTAGCAGCAATCAGCAGTTGAATAATAGCTAACAGAAGAAAGAATAAATGAATTTAAAAATCTATTTTTATTTTTTAAAAAGTGATTAAATCATATGAAGAACAGAGAGAAAAAGAGTGAAGAAAAATGAACAGTTTTAGAGAAATGTAGAACACCATTAAGCATCTTTAGGTGATTTCTTATTCATCCTACCACAGAATCTAACCCAGGTGATATAACTTCTGAGCCCATGTTCTAAAGCAACTGCTTGGGGTACTTCGCAAGTTTTGACTTTTGTATGAACAATTCAGGATTGTTATGGAAAATCCAAATCTATTATCTTTCTAGGCTCAGTTTCCATGACTATGAAATTAAAATTTTGCCCACATGTACTCTAAAGCCCCTGGATATCATAAACTTCTATGATTCAGTGTTTCAGGCAGATTATGTGGTTCTTCAGTGACTAAAGCCTTTCATCTTTGAGTGTCTATTTGAGTCCCAGTTTCCAAACAAAAGAGTACTTCACACACTTCATTGTCTTAATAAAATTTCTCAATACTTAAGTTAGTCAATTTTTATCCGATTCACCATCCACTGCACAATTGCTTATTAATCAATTACCGATCTCACATACAGAAACTCCTCCCACTTTCCTAATCTTTTACAAGTTCCTCCTGTCTTCTGGGAATCATTTTTAATCACACTTCTTCTTATAATCTTTTCTTGATGGCTATAATGTCTATTGACCAATATTATTCTGATCAAAATAACCCTGACAGGCTGAGTTTAGTTCTATTCTCTTCTATTACATTGTATCTCTTTGATTACAGCCCTGTTTCGAGATTTTACTTACATCGACCATGTTGCTATAGACCCAGTGCTGAGCCTGCCCTGTGAACTTTGGCATGTCTTCCTTTAGCCATTGGTTCCATGAACAAGAATGAGGGTTTTAATAACAGTGTCATGCTTAGGGTTATCTCAAAAACATACAACCATAATAGAGGAAACATTTCTATGTTGTTCAAAATACAAAGGCTATTAGAAGAAATATGACTACTAGAAAAATTAAGTTTTATAAGAATAGCTAGATTTTGAGAATCATAAAAGAGGAAAATATATTACTCTCCCATTTCTGGAATAGAAAACTTCCTAGTGAAAAGATGCTCACAAAACTACTTTATCTGTGTTTACTAAAGTGGAAATAATAATTCATTATATGACCTATTTATTTGTGATGGTTTTTGATTTTGGGTCCTTATGGGTCTTATTAAAATTTAATCAAATTATTTAATAGTCATAAGAGCTACAAATTTATTATAAATCTAAAAAATCTACAAAAAGATAATGTTTTAAATCATTTAGGTATTAAGAAATCTATTTATATAAATGCAGTTATATACAACCAAAACATACTGTTTTATTAGCATTTACCTTGTTATAGCTGGGCCTTTGTTTCTAAAAGTAGTAAAATAAGTCTCTCATTTTTCAGGAACTGTAAAAAGCATTGGAAATAATGCATTTAGTTTTATTATCTTTGCTTTTGAAAATTGGTAAAACTATAGATTTTTAAGCTCTGTGGGTTATCTAAAAGCCAACGATAAAAGTAAGGAATTTTAAATAACAGCCTTTCTTAAAGCTGGAATAATTTTGAACTCAGGAAGATTATTTTGAAGATATTTAGCCTAAATATGTGCTTTTTCTGATGAACATAAATCAAAATCCCTACAGCTCCTTTTACTATCATTTTCCAAGCCCCAGTCAGTTACTACACAATACTTAGTATCCAGGGTTAGTCTATATAATTACATAAAGTGTATTCATTACATAAAAAGATTACTTATAAGATTTCCATAGTCAGTCTCTTCAAGTAACTTAGAATATGGCTTGGTTGTATACATATACATTATATTCTACCATAATTTTCCAACTATGGACAAGGGATTGAAATGTATGGGATTTTAATACACTGAAACTTGCTGTGCACTTGGCACATTGTCTAATCACATGTTTTATGTAGATTTAAAGTAATTTCACATAAAGCAGCCAATATTTTTTAAATGTTATAATTAGATAGAGATTAAAATGCAAGTGCTGATTCAATTTTTCAAGGATTCTATAGAAAATTTCTTTATGAGCTGAACATCTGTATTTCTTTACATTCTTATGAGCATCTAAAAATGTTGTAGATTAACATTTTTTAAAGTATCAACTATTTTATTTTTATCTTCACAATTCTTATCTTTTCAAAATGTATTTGAAGTAAAAAAAAAGTGAAACAAATAATTCAATTCTCTAAGAAACTGGAACAAGAAATGAGAAAATTTATGATAAAATATTACTATATATTTGTTTATAAAACAGAAAATTTGAACAGACACCAATATATATTATATATTTAGTAAGATGTTTGAGAAAGAAATTTGCTTAAGCATAGACCAAAAAAAAAAAGAAATAATAGGTATTCTTTCAAAATGAGAAATTAAGCCTATGTTTAGTTTTATAAGCTTCAAAAAAATTTGGTTAGACCTGCTACTTTTACATAAAGTGGAATTATTTACAAATAATGCCATGCTTTATAGCTAATAATAGTCTTCTAAGAAAAAAATACATATATAACCAACAAATGTTCTCGTCATCCTTAATGGGGCTGAAAAAAGCATATTTGGGCAGACAATTGAATTAATTTGAGAGGATTTTCTGCTAAGAGAAGTGCTAAATACTAAATACCAACATTAGCTATTAAAGGACAATGAATCTGGAGGTTTTTGGTTTTGTTTTATTTTACTGAATATATATCATAGTACCATATATTCCTGATATAATTATCTCTAATATCTGTTTTCATGTCTCAGCCACTGTTCAACACCCAATTTTCCAGAAAATACAATCTGTAGTCATTTCAAATTTGATATGTATCTGTGACTGTTTTTAATAGGAAAATTTATCAGGTAGTAGGAGCTTTTGGATGTCACTATTTCAGCTTTCTGCTACAGGCCATTGCTGTAGCTTTTTTTCTTGTCAAATTGAATCAGACAGTGGCAATAATCTAATTGCATTCAGCATGGTGCCTACAGAAACATCTTTGCTTTCTGAACTATTCTATTGTATTCATCTTTTTTAGATTGCATCTAGTTTCATTAAGGAATTTTGCTTCAAGGTTTTATTCAAGATACAGAAGAAAAATCAAAAGCAAAACACTGAAATTGCCTTGAGAGGCTTCAATAACATCAGTTAAATTTGTCATATCTCAAAAATAAATTTAAAGAAGGCTAGCGAGAAGACGAGATGACAGGAAATTGGTCTTTTTTTCCCCCATAAGATACAACTTTCTTGGCATGAACAAGTCACTTAGCCCTTCTGAACTGTATTTTCACTTAACAAATAGGAAAAAAAAAAAGTAAGAGAAAGATCTGTATAAACTGTAAAGTGTCCTTCAGATAGAATTCAAATATCTATAGGTCTACAGAGCTTGTGATGACAATGAATTCATATTAGCCCTTAAATCCTAAAATTGCTGACTGCTTCCCCCATATACACAAGTAAAAATCTTCGGAAGCCCTCACCCAATCCCTTTTTTCTCTCAAACCCTCTTCCTTCCAATTATTTCTAAGGAAATTCTCCTCTCTTTTTTCTTTTTTCCTCTTCTCTGTGACTATTCTCAAGTAGTTTCTCTAGTCTTTTTTGTGCTGCAAAGTTATGCTTTATTTTGGCAGAAATTTGAAATCAAAGTCTCAAACTACTCTGCCTATACTCCAGTCCTCACAAGACCTTTTGTAAAAGAGAGCCCCTCTAACCTCTTTATAGATGTTAAACTTTTAGTAGAGTAGTTCATACTGCTACTGTTGGGGGAGATTTGAACTCTGGTGTCACCCTAACAGCAGGAGGAGATAACAGTTTGGAAGTGTGATTAGCATTTTTCCTCAGTTCTTCCTCATTGAAGCAGTGAAGAATCACAGGTCAGTGAGTTTTAGAAAAGATTTATTAAAAGTGTATTTTAGAAAGACAAAGCATGCTCCAAGGAAGATCATGGTTTTAGCAAAGAGAGCTGTAAGAGCAACAACCCAAAAGTGGGAATCTCTGACTTATATTTGGGCCATGATGGGTGATTCCAAAGTCATTCTTAGGTGATTGGCAAGTGAAGTTATTTTGATTGACACTTGGCTGCTGTATAACTTTGCCTATTGTTCATGCTCTTACCAAGAATTCAGTCTGTTATAATTAGATTCATGAACTCCTAGGCATAAACATAGTATTATAATGACAGTATAATGAGCATTACATCGTGGGCAAATTAGGGCAGTACCTTCTGTGTAGGAATCTGTGGCTAGATTAAACCAGCTATAGATTATGATCATCCTTTATCTCATAATGCAGGGGATGCAGGAAGGATTTTCTAACTAACAATAGGGTATTCTTTGTGCAGTCTCTAGGCTGGGCCTCTATTCCTTTGTTATCCTGTCACTCAAGTCTGACTAGCTACCTAACAATACCAATTCTCTAGAACCAATTATTAAATTTCAAGATTTGGGGGAGCCAATTATAAAAAATTAATATAAATTTTATGAACTACAATAAAATAAATTTCATCACAAATATGACTAATAACTACCCCAAACTTGCCACTTCCTAATGATTTTATTACATTTTACTGTTATATATCCTGTTGAGGTTATTTGTACCATTGTATCTCATGATATAAAAACTATATAATGATATGCATAGTTCTTCACTCCACATTCAATGATGTCAAGTTGGTATCTTAAAATCATCCATGGTGAGAGTATTTTAATAGTGTTCTGGCAAATGTTTAACAACCAGATCTTTAGAAGACAAAAAGACCTGATATTGTTTTCTAAATCAGGCACTGTGGCATAAATATCCCAAGAGTAGCTAAGTAGTTTATAAACTTCTGAAAATTTGAGCTTCCTTTGGTGAACTGGTTGGTTAGCTCAAAGATAATAAAACTGGCAATTAATTTCTTATTTTGTTTTCTCTGGTTTTTATTTTTCTGTTTTTGTTTTGTTTTGCTTGTTTTTTTTGTTTTGTTTTGTTTTGTTTTAAGCCAATTGTTAAACATTTCCCAGCACAGAACAGTGTCAGGTAGACTTTCTGAGACCAGGGTGAAGCAGGCACTTCAGTCTTCTCTTCCTCTTTTACTCAAGGTGTTTTCAAGACCCAAGGCTTTACATAAACCAGAGGTAGGAAAATTATGTCTCTATCTGACCTGCAATCTGTTTTTGCATTGCCCTAGAACCAAGAATATTTTTTTACATTTTTAAAAGTTGTAAAATAAAACATAGAAGAATAAGAGACAGGGACCATATGCGGCATACAAAATTTGAAATATTTACTATTTGGCCATTTAAGAAAAAGTTTGTAACTCTTATTTTGCTTTCTTATTCTTAAAATTTTGCCTGGGCTATAATTCTGTTTTTTCTCTCAAATATCAGTGAGTCCAGGTAAATATTACTAGATTATAATTCTGTCTCACATTTGTTGATTTCTGCCAGCTATTTCATCTACCTTACCTTTTACATAGGCCAACAGCTATGTAATTCTTAAGTATTTTTCTTGTCAAAAGCAAAAAATCAGATACAAACTAGATGCTCAATTTTTAAATATTTAACCATGTGCTATAAGAATGAATCAATTTCTAGAGAGAATGACAGAAAAATGAAACAAACATGCAGAAAAAAGCAGATAGGAGAGTCTCATGTGGAGAAAGTACTGTTTTTTAGTTTCTTCATAAATTTACTCATTGAAAACATAGAGGCGTGGCACTCACAGTGGGCTATGGTGCTGAGCAAAACAGAAACAAACACAGTCATGTCAGCCCTCAGCTTTTGGTTCCAGACCTCTGCATTAATGTTGGCTGTAATTTTTAGCTCTAGTTCTATGAGGTATAAGGCTATCTTTCTAAAACCTGTGACCTCACCTGTGGTGAATTAAATTACTGTTCTACACCTAAGAGAATGAAATTGGATTTAATCTAATTATTATGTTTTTGGTGATTTAAAAGATCAATTTTAATTTATCAACAAATATAATCATATATATAATTTGTCTTTATCAACGCTTTTATAATAGATATTATGGTTCCGAGTTTCTTATACTAAAATGAATTTACTATTTTATACTTTAAAATCCACATGATTTATCCTTAAGAATGAGAGCCAAGTAATATATTCATTTCTATAAAGTGATGCAACTACAGACTCCAGTTAATACCTTTAAAATATTGAATCAGTATAAATATGTTATATTCATTATATCAATAGGGAAAATAAAGCTAACAATCCTCAATCTTTTTTATAAAATTATCTATACAAATTTTTTAAAATATATATATATATATATAAAAAATGCATGAAGAATTTTTTCGACTTATTTCCATGATGAAACTCCATTAATTTATTTTCTTTTTATGTGAAAGTTTTTATGCGCAGACAGTTTATAAATTTCTGAGGTTTTCCCTTCCTCTCTGTAGGATTTTTCAATAATAATTAAATAACTTTTATTGAAACTTACCCAAGATTATTTTTTAAAAAAATAATTTGAATGAGAAGTAGGTAAAACAGAGGAGTGGGAAAGACGAGCAGTGATTGATGATCAAATAGTATTCCTACTTCCATCATTCACTTTCAGAGGCATTGAATATTATTTAAAATGCAGTTAACTCTTTTATGGTGTCTTTCAGGTGACTGCTAAGGCTCTCAGCTATAAACATTTCCTTTTTTTATTATTTGTTTTGTTCTAGAATAAAATAATGCCATTATTTTTTATCTTGCTCATGCTGTTCAAATATTTTATGTATTCAATTAAATAATCTGACTTAAATTTAATATCATCATGTCATTACACGAGGGGCAGCTAGTAAGAAAGGTTATCCTTTAGGCCAGTGGTCCCCAACCTTTTTGGCTCCAGGGACCGGTGTTCCTATGAGTATCTAATGCCTGATGATCTGAGGTAGAGATGAGGCAGTGATGCTAGCACTGGAGAGCTGCTGCAAATACAGATGAAGCTTGGTCTTGAACTGCTCACCTTCTGCTGTGCAGCCCAGTTCCTAATAGGCCACAGCCCAGTACTAGGCCACAGCCCAGTACCGGTCCACGGCCTGGGGGTTAGGGACTCTTGCTAAAGGGATTAATATTTCTCTCAAATCAACATAGGATCGCATTTGAAACATTTGTTTCTTTCGTGACTTGCCAATTTTGTAAATTTTTTTTTTTTTTGCAATATGGTTTTTTTCAGTTGATGTTGGGGAAATTTTCGACTTTTTTTTTTTGCATTATTATTTCATTATATACTAAATTTAGGATATTCTGTAATATGTTAATATTCCAGTCCATGTTTATTTTTTTTTTGATCCACATATCATTCTATATAATATTTTGTATTGCATGGCCATACAAAAGAAACTACACAAAATGGAAACAGCATTAATAATTTTATAGTTTTATAGAAATGTAATAAAAACATAAAATCTAAGAAATGGAAAGCAGTCTAACATGATGGCTAAAGAACAAGATCTGGAGTAAAATGTACCTATTCAAAAATTCTAAGTCTTTTGACGACACGCCCTGTGACCTCGGCCATGTTAATTAACCTTTTTGTTCCTCAGTTTTCTTATCTATAAAATGAGACAATAATAGTACTGAATTCTGAAGACTGTTTTAAATATAATGTTGGCATACACACACACACACATATGTATATATATATGTATGTATATATTATCACTTCTTTAGTGGACACTTCTTATAGAAGCAAATACAAAATAGAACCTCAGAAGTGGCCCTGAAATTACTCTGAGACTTTCTCAGCATTATCACAAATGATTTGTCACTCTTCAAAATATAGATAAATCTCTTGGTGGTCAGAATAATCTGGCTCAACATTTGTCACTGCTTTGGTCAACATGGTTGGTCAGTGAATCTGGGCACATTGGCTAGTCTACTATTCACCCTGACCACGTGGGTATCCTTCCTGCAGTAGGCTCCTGCAAAAGAAATCAACTATTTGAAATTCTCATCTTTTTGATAATTAATCCTAATGAACTCACTTAGTACCTTAGTGTAACAAACTCCAGGACCACACAAAAAAAAGATGAATTAATAATTAATGAGCAAATAAGTTTATTAGAAAGTGGTTCAACATTGACTTAAAAAGTAGGCAATAGATATATTGCCTGTACCTCACAGTGTAGGATATGGAGAGTATACAGAATGATTTGGACTAGTAGAATCGGATAAGGGAATTAGACAACTGAGCTTTCAGACCACTGAGGTATTATCACTGGAAATGGAACTGTAGCATTTTGAGGTGGCAATCCACAACAGCCAACTGGCCACCTGAATTTATCTGGACTCAAAAAGAGCCTCCTCTAAGCCCAGTGCTTTCCTGTTTTATCAGTCCCTGACAATATTTGATCTCAAATTACCTTTGATATCTTACCCAGGTTTGCTTCTTAAACTATTAAACTTGACTTTTTAAGTCGCTAGAAACAGAAATGTTACTCAAGCCTGCTTAAGTAAAAAGAGAACAACAATGGCTCCATAATCTTGTTCCAGAAATCTTATGATTATTCCTGCTCTCCTCTCAGCTTTTATTTGATCTGTATAGTGATCACTCTCTCTTAATTACAGATGATTCTCTTTCAAATGGAAGGAGGAAAGAGAAAAATTCCCTTTTCCCACTTCGTTAGGCTTACATTTCAGGGAAGGTCTCTGGTTGGTCTGACATGAAAACAATGGTTATGCTTTTTGACATAGGATTGGCCCCATGGAAACTGGAAGATTAGCATTAGTCCAGATCCTAGGGCAGAAAGAGTTCCACAAAGAAGTGAGGACAAAAGGCATGCTGAACCATCATTCTTCATCAATTGGGAATCATTTGCCTCTCCATTCTGATATCTAGTTTTGTCTCATTCTTCTTTTTAACATATAACTCATATATTGGCACTATTCATTAAAGGCTTTAACAAGAAATAATTGAGTAAAATATGTAATTGTTGAATTGAATCTAAATTCATATATGTAGCTCACAGTAGGTCCATCACCTGGGAAAGTATACCCTTATGAGATGGCACTAGAATTTCATATATTATATATTATAATATATATAATACATTAAACATTGCCTCCATATTTAACACATCCTCTTCCCTAATAGGTACTCAAAAAGTAACATGAAAATAAAAGAGTGAATTTGCCAAAATATACACATAGCTTGACAATTTACTCATCTGCTATAAAAGTTTTCAAATCTGACTCTTTAGTCCTCATTCATCATTTATGGCAACATGTATGAAAAAATTCTTTTATACTCTATAACACACATTTGCTTTACACAGTCTTGAAATTAAGTCACTCTTCTTGTAAGTGGTAATTCAGATTTTCAGAATCTGTTCAATTTAGTGTCTGACAGATATCAGAGTCATGCTCAGTTCTATTTAAAGTAGATCATGTATATATTGATCAAAATTTAGTAGCACAGCTAAGAAGGATGTATGTAACACAGATTCTATAAAAAATCTTGTAGAATCATAATATACAGGTATATCAACAGATAATTTGGAGGTGTGGCCTTTTAGGCACACTGAAAGTAAATATACTTTAATTTGAAATAGATTTAAAAATAGAAACATTTGCAACAATGAGTTTTTTGCCTATTTATCTCTATTTCTTAATTCTTTCACTTCCCTTTGACCATGTTAAGAATGGAGAATGTTTTACCATTGACGTTCCAATGAAAGGTTTGATTCCTTATTGCAAAAGAATAGAAATAAAGATGCCCGTTTCAAATTAGCAGAAATAGGGCATAAAATGTAAATATCAGGATATATATACTGTCTACATATGGTTATTTTACAAGTCATTCATATTACCCTGAAAAACAAATCTGTTATTGTTATTGGCTTTTAAAATGGAGGTAAGTATAATGTATAATGTAATTTTTTAATGATTTAAAAAATATCTTGCTGTCTTTCTGTCTCCCTCTCTATATATTTCTTCCTTATTCCCCAGAATTTCTGTTAATTTTATTTTTCAGTTCAGTGTTTAATCACTCATTTTGCAGGTTTTAAATATCCTGGGTCAAATTATTGTATGTGACTGATGATTACTTAGAATATTAGTTCTTTGTAGGTCTACTCCCTAATGGATATTTTATGATTGTTAACAGTTTCAATTGTTAAATAATGTCAAACACATAATTGCATCAATAATTTGAAAATTACACAGTATAAAAAAATCTGTATTTCATATAACATTATATTACTTTGATACGTTTTTGCTTCCCTAAGTAATAGGTTCCTATGGTTTATTAATATATGTAAAGTGCGACTAACACTTTCAGGATAGATCATAGATAACTAGAACGATACCTTTACTTAAGCAATTCAAAATCTTATGAGAATTTTTTGGTTAATATTTGAATTGGTTATTCATAATTTTGATTAAAACATGAACATTTCCTAAATTAACATTTACTTACTATATAATTGTATGAACAATGCCAACATTGTATCTAATTATAATCACAATAGTGATATATATTGGATTCAGAGCCAAGTGAATATAACAAAAATACTAAGGCAAATATTCATCAATAATTTATTATACACTTGTTTTTTGCACATTACCCATATTACTACATTTAATATGTTGTGATGCAAGTACTATTTTACAGATGAGAAAACCACGGAAGCTCTGTAAACTAACCAAAGTTAAAGTTAATGAAAGCTAAAAACTAAATTATAATACAGACAGTCCAGCTCCACAGTCTGTTCTATGCTATTGATTCTACTGACAATCCTATATATCAAAATGTCCAGCCTCTTAAAAAGAATAATTATTTATTGTTGAATTAATAATTCAGGTATTATTGGGTTAATTATTTTATTTAATACATTATTAAATTAACAATTTATGTATTAATTTTTAATGATCCAAGCTTTTACTTAAAATCAGTCAATGTATTCTTGTGGCTCTTGCTGTTTCTCATTAATTAATTGATTTACTAATTATACTATTTGAATTTTATATATATGTATATGTATATATACATACACAATATACATATATCCCCTAAGCAAAATACCTTTTTCTCTTATTCTTTTATTTTATCACCTGAAATTAAGTTCCTGTTTATTGCAAGCATGTTTCTATTAAAATATTCTAAGCACAGAGAATAAATCCCTTTCCTTTCTCTTCTCATCTTCCTTCTTTTTCTTCTTGCGTTGGTTTAGGACTTTGTCATGCTATTTCTTTTTATTCTGATGCTACGTAAAAAGGGCAGTTCTGTCCACATAGACTATTTGCTGTAGTTTATTACGAGGAATTCTCCTTAGCATCCATCTCACCACGACAGAATCTCCTCATCTGAAACTCTTATTTACAGTGTGAGAGCTGGATTCAATCCGTAAGATTTCATCTTAGAGTAAAAGATGTGTATAATTTTGAAGTTCTGCAGTTTGCAAAATGGCTTTAGAATTAATGAGAGCTGCTGTCTTTTGAGATTATATATTCTGAGCAAGCTTTATTTTATGATTTACAAATGAATATGTTGAGCCGCAGTAAACTTAAATTTTCTTGAGCATGCTCATATTGCTAATAATTGGTAGAGTTTAGATTTCAGATTCAGTTTTCTAATTAAGTTTGATTATCTTTCCGCCATAATACTTTGTATTTGAAAAAGAGGAGAAAGATAAAGATCTTGGAAGATAAAATATTAGAATCATATACGGGAGGTTAATAAGGAGAGAAAAAAAAAAGTAAAACATACACACTCAGACACACATACACATGCACAGCCACAGAACTTCAACAACAAAGCCCAAGGCCCATGTAGAACTCCTAGCAACACTCCAAACAAAAATGTATTTCGGTGATAACATTTTACACTGGACTTTTAACAAATTGATAGCTAAGATACATTTATTTTTTCAGTTATTTGCCAAGTCTGCCTAAAAATGAAATAAAGATCAGTAAAATTGAACTAAATCTTAATTGGAACAAACATGATTAGCATTTGTGCTGGATTTTTGAGCAGAAAGTCTGAGTCATTGTTCACTGAAATATCTGGCTTATCCAATGATTTATTTTAAGTTATTTCTTAACATCCATAGGGGAGACTAGCTAACATCTTTGGGCTGGATAATCTGAATCTCCTCACTCAGTCTTGATCCTATCCATCTTGTGATTGGAGACATAGACATTCTAAGTAGCTAAAATCTACATTCGCAAAGCTCCGTTGAAGTTATGGTTCCATGTTTTGAGATTTGAAAAGCAGAAGTAATACAGAGTCTATTTTTTTTCTATAAACTGTTTTCTGTTGCTAAACATGACTGTCAAAATATGATGTATCTCTTCTAGAAGCTTCCACTATCCATTCTTCAGCTACTATAGAGTGTCAAAAACAAAGAAACAAAAAAATAGTTGTTGTTTCTTGATCTGACATCTAAATACTCAGTCATTTAAAAAAAAAAAAATGAAATCCTATCATTCACTATGACGTGGATGGACCTAGAGGTTATTATGCTGAGTGAAATAGTCAGAGAAAGATAAATACCATATGATTTCACTTATATGTGGAATCAAAGGAACAAAAAGAAAACAACTAATCAAAAACAGACTTATAAATATAGAAGACAATATGGTGACAACCAGAGGAGAGGGAGTGGGGTCCTGGAAAAAAGGGATGAAGGGTTAAAGATATACAAATTAGTAGTTGATAGATGGTCATGGGGTTGGGGAGCACGGCATAGGGAATGTAGTCAGCAGTAATGTAATGGCTAGGTATAGAACCAGAGGAGAGAAAGAGCAATCAGGGACATCATTTTATTAACTGTATAACTGCCTAAAGAATGTATTGTATATTTCAAACTAATAATAAAATAAAATTAAAAAACAAACAAACAAACAAACAGGAAGTTCCCAGGGAGCATGGTTTGCTGACCTGTAATCTAGAGAAATGAGAAAGAATCCAGGCTAAAAGATGACACATCTGGGTTCAAGTCCCATCTCTACCACTCATTGACAATGTAACCTCAAGAAAGTTAACTAACTTTTTTTAAAATTTAAGTATTGCTGGTATATTATATTGAATTTGTTTCAGGTGTACAATAGTGATTCAACATTTACGTGCCTTACAAAGTCTTTTTTTATGAACTCAAAATAAGGATAGACTTCCATAATTTTTTCTATCTTCTCTAATAACAAGCTATATTATATGAAATATCTATCGTATGGAATGTGGCTTATTTCAGTTCACGAAGAAACATTTTACCCAAAGATTTAATTATTTGAAGGTTGCCTGTTTATTGCCTTCAAAATTATAACATTATATGTACTTTGTAAATATAAATTAAATGCAGGCTTTAAAAATAAGTAACATAGTCATTTGGCTTTTGTTAATAACTTTGATAACCACTGAAAGGAAATAAAGCAAGATTTCAAAAATGCAAAAAGAAAAAAACAAACAAAAAAAACAGATCTTTAGGTCATGGCTATAATTGTCTGTTCTCCAGTTTTTCCTAGGTATCCTGCAGCATTTGCATCAGCAATGGTGGTGGTTCGTGAATTTCAACATAGCTTTTTTCATCAGTAACCTCAGTAGTTGTACGTTAGCATCTAACAAATCTAAGAAATCCTCAATGGGTCGGCATTCTTTGTTCTCATGTCATTCAAAAGGCTCAATTTAAAAATTTTTGCAATGACACTTTAAGAATATAATAACCTGTATTAAATTACTTCTCATTTAAACTGCTTAGTGTTTTCTAATTTTGGCCTTGATCTTGACCGATACAGTCTTTCCATAGATATACTTGAAGCAATAATATTACAAAACATAGAATAGATAAAATGAATTCACTTTAAAATACTATTCTTTAAATTGGTTTAGTATAGGTTGCCAATGCATGATGGAATTACTCATGAAATCTTGATAATTTAAATCAAACTGATTGTCAGTTGCTTGGTCTACCTTTTTTTGATTAAATAACTGATTGTCAATTATTTGGTTTACCTTTGTAGATTTTTTGGATTCAAATTCAATGGCAAGTATTAGGACATTTTTGCTCTGATAGGTTAATCCAAAATGTTGAGAATTATATCTTATTACTGAGGAAAAATCTTTACTAAATTTTGTTTTAAATTTTATATGTGTGGTGAATTTCAAAGAGAAAAAGAATAGATTAGAACAAGTGTGGACGATATTAAGAAAAAAATCATTAGACTTGAAATTATTTGTACTTATTAACAAAAACAAAGACTCTTTTTTATTGGCCACCTAAAAACCTAGAGAATATTATGCAGACCAATTTTTAAAAAAGCATTTTATAATATGCAATTTATACCTCATTCTTGAACATATTTTATGTCTTATATTTGCTTTTTCATCGGCTTCTAGTTTATACTATTGGTCTTTTCGTATTTTATACCTTAAACTCTCTTTGAAAAAGAATATTGTTAAATTAACAAATAATTTCTTTTCAGAAACTCAAGGCTTGATATGCTTATTCATTCATATATGTCCCACCCAGAAACTTTATTTGTATTGCTGTTTTATGAATAGTACAGAATTCTAAAAGTTCTTTGTATAAAGAATAAAATGTAAAGTATTTCTTTTATGTTCTTTATTTTTTTTTAATTTCAATTACAGTGGGCATCCAATATTATTAGTTTTAAGTGTACAACATAGTGATTAGCCGTTTATATAACTTGCTAAGTGATCACCTCAATAAACCTAGTAACCATCAGACACCATACATAGTTATTATAATATTATTGACTATATTCCTTATATTATATTTTACATCCTCATGACTATTTTGTAACTACTAATTTGTACTTTTTAATCCCACTCCCTTTTTACCCACATATCAACCTTCCTCCCGTCTGGCAAACATCAAAATGTTCTCTGTTTCTATGAGTTTGTTTCTGTTTTGTTCGTTTATTTTGTTCTTTAGTTTCTACATGTAAGTAAAATCATGTGGCATTTGTCTTTCTCTGTCTGATTTACTCCATTCAGCACAATACTCTCTAGGTCTATCCATGTTGTTGCAGATGACATGATTTTATTCTTTTTATGGTTGAGTAATAGTCCACTGTATATATGTATCACCTCTTCTTTATCCATTCATCCATTGACAC
This sequence comes from Pteropus medius, assembly GCF_902729225.1. Lineage (NCBI taxonomy): Eukaryota > Metazoa > Chordata > Mammalia > Chiroptera > Pteropodidae > Pteropus > Pteropus medius. Next base: position 3,161,023 of record NW_024346771.1, read on the forward strand.
AGATCCTCCATATATTGGCTATTGTAAATAATGCTGCAATGAACATGTGAATTCACATGTCATTTTGGAGTAGCATTTTGAGTTTCTTCAGATAAATACACAGTCTAATTTATTATATTAGACTGTGTACTCGATATAAATAGGAGTTTTAACTTATTGAACACTACAAATTCAGCACTGGGATTGCTCTGTTTATTTTTGTTGAACACTTTGCTTCACAACTTTAGATCTCATCCAAAAACATCATTGAGCTTCAGTTTCCAACACCTTAATCACACCCTTTACCTCATCGATCATAAATTGAGTTCATCGCAGTGCAGACCATGTAATCTAAGCTTCTAAAAGTAAAAATATTTTGCCTTATACCTCTTTCCTCACTAATAAATTGGAGAAATCTTTTTCATTATCAATGTCAAAAATACCCCACTACATACCAGTTGTTTTATTTCTGTCACTCTAGAATAATTAGCAATTTGAAAAGTTATATTCTTGTAAACTATAAAATCTACACAATGGAATACCATTTTCTCACTCTCAGTTGACAGAGATTGCCATAATATAAATTATTGAATTAATTTCAAACATAAAAGAAAATACAGAGACTTCTGGGAATAGTATAATGATAGCAAGAGCAACTTGTAATGACTGACTTTCAATGACTCTCTAATTTAGCACTTAAAAAGCAAAAACAGTATCTAATACAACTTGGTTTCTTTGTATATGTAGATTTGATCAGTTTATGCTAAACTTATTTAAAGTTATTTAGTCAGCCCTTTTACAAAAATTCCTTGAGGGAGTTTATCTCTTTGACAAATTTTGACTTATTAAGTCTTTATTAGAAGAAAGTAATACACTTCTTTATTTTCCTTAAAGATCAATTAATTTTTACATTTTGATAATTCTAAATTTAATTATAAATATATATTATGACCAAAGCCTTAAAACTAATATTAAAGCAGGCAAGCAATAAGATAATTTATCCACTAAATTCTCTTTGTCCAGAATTCCATATTTGAAATCAATAAGTAAAAGTATTTATTAATTCTATCTTTACAATTTTATTTTCTAAGGTAAATTTATTTATTTAATGCAGTTTTATGTTTAATTTAATAAACATTGAAGAGCTTAGTATTTTTCAGAATAAGATATGATCTGAGAATGTGGAAATGGTAAAATACAATTCTGACCTAGAACTTCTGTAGTAGTAGTGAAACAGAAAGAACTAAAATTAATTGCAATAAAAGTGAATAAGACATAAAACAAGAAATGTAACAGGTACTAAAAAAGCATATATATTTCTGTTTAAGTTTGTAGAAAATGTTTTACAAGCAGCCTTTCAAAAAGTTAGGTTTTTGGTGGACACTGCTTGCTAGAGCATTCATACCAGTGAATTAAGTTTATTCAATGCTCATATATGCTTATCTTTTTGTTAAGAGAATTAATTGTATTATTAATTGTTACGTTATGAATATCTGTCAGCTATCAGGAAACTTAAGTAGAACTTTTGTTTTTACATGCACATAGACATATATATATAACGCACACACGTGCACACACAGGCAATCACACAGAAAAACATTTTTAGGTTGTGAAGTTTGATTTTGTTTGTCTTTCTAAACATGATAGAATGAATATAAACAACAAACAAGATTGCAGTTTTGTTTGTAAACACATATACATCCATTATAATTAGTTTAGAGATAATAGATAATCATGATAGATAGATGATGTGATAGATAGATGATAGATGATTGATAGATAAGTAGATGATGATGATTATGAAAGATGATAGGTAGATAGACAGATAGATAGATAGATAGATAGATAGATAGATAGATAGATAGATAGATAGATAATAGGTAGATAGATAGGTAGATAGATAATAGATAGATAATAGATGATAGGAACAGAGATTCCCTTTGGTACATATGTAAATAATGAAAAAAATTAGCTATGATAAAATTTATTTCATAACATTTATATGTAAATAAAAAAACAAGAATGTAATTGCAAATCATTTTATATAAAGCAAATTTTTCTGGCTTGAGCACTTTCTAGATAATTAATGTTTAGTAATAGCCTAAAAACAAGTAATAAGCTGCTTTTCTAATTAAAAGGAGCTGAAGTGACTTCATGAGATAGATATTTGATAATCTTGAATGAATGATATAAAGAACAAAAAATGTCAGCCCATTAATGTATCAACAATATGCAAAAACATCTAAGTTTCTTACTCACTTTCCTCACTACTTCTTTTCAAACACAAAATTCAAGAAAAAATGACAAATTTGACATAGTAGAATAATATCTCAAAAAGCTTATTGTTTTGATTGTTTTAAAAGATAGCAAGAAAAAAATTAAAGTTTTTATAAAAAATTAGATAAAAAATTTAATTTCATGAAGTTTATAATAATAATTGTATTGGATGTAAATAATATATGTTGTATTTGTATTGGATGTAAATAGTATATTTGGAAAACAATATGTAAATGTATCAAGATATAAATAAGAAATATACAGTTGTATAATTTAAATAATAACAAGAAAATTTCATAAATATTACTTGGGCAATTTAATGAAACTAAATTGTTGTGTGATATTGTAAAATGTCTGAGAGCATGAGTGGTGACTCCAAGTCCCAGTGATTGTCATAGACTCTTAACAGTATCAACACAGGAGTTTTCTGATTTGCACAGCCATAAAAACTTCAGCCAAATTTACTGTTGTAGAAGAATCATGATTTGTACCTTAATCACATTTAGGATCATACATATAGCCAATCATAGCAAAGGTGTGAAAATCATACTTTTTGGAGGACCAACCACGAAAAACTAGCCCTTCACTATAGAACTTAAGACTCCTGAATTTTTGTTGGTCAGTGTTATTTGCTCTCACTGTAGTAGTGCATGATGGGCATTCTTCTCTCACAACTTAAAGGTTGAGTCCCTAGACTGAGGCAGAGCAAGATCAGTTTATGTATACTGTCCACAATGGTGGTATAGCAACTCTCTAGGCGAGAAAACTCATTCATATTTTTTAAGACAATTAATGGACTGTAGAAAGAATTCACCTAGGAATGGGCATATTAATAAGGAGTAATGCACAGAAACTAAAAAAAAAAAATCTTATATATATTTGTCATGTTGAATATTTTTATAATAAATATAAATAAAATGGAAGATTTACTGTGATTAATTTTTGCTTATAAAATATAAGCCAATAAAGTGAATGTAACATGATTCATTATAGGTCTTAGCACTCCTTCTCAAGGCTTTGATAGAAACCTTACTTCTAAAAGCTTCTAATAGGTGCTCAACTTCAACAAAATTAAAATAAAATGTTAATACTAAAAAAATTCTGAAATATTTTTGACATCAAGTAAAAAATATTATAGCAACTTTCAGGACTTTTCAATGTTTTATATCAGCAAGAAAAGGGGGGAAAATGTGTACAGATAAAAAACAAAAAAGTAAAACTCTTCTTCTGAGAAAATAATATTACTACTAAGATGACTGAGTCTAGCAAGACTACATAGTTCACCACAGGAAAATTAATCACGTTCTTATTTGCTGAAAATAGTTAGAACTTGAAATTAAATAAAATATAATTTAAAATATAATCAAAAGCATGAAATTCTTGCTTTTTTTACATATGCAAGAAATGTACTTTGAAAACTATGATACATCACTGAGAAAATTAAATAAAACCTGCATTATTAGAGATGTACCACATTCATGGTTTTATAACCTCAGTATTAAGAATGTTTTTATCCCCAAATTATCTACAGATTTATTGCAATGAAAATCAAAATTCTGATATTCAACAATAGAATAAACTCTCTGGGAAGGGAAGATATAAATCTGCCATTACTAAGGGTGCAGAAGCAGAGAACAATCAACTTGGATAACAATTTGAAGACTAGCTGAACAGAACCCCTCTAACTAAGGATATAAAGAAGAGGCCACATCGACACTGGTAGGAGGGGAGGAGATGCTAAATGGGTTGGCGACATACTCACATGTGGTGGCTGAAAATCAGGAGGGATAACTTGGTTGCAGAAGTCTTCTGGAGGAGCAAGGGACACCAGCCCCATCCCAGGGTTCACAAGCCCAGGGTTTCAGTTCTGGGAAGAGGTGTCCCTGCAAAATCTGGCTGTGAAAATTCGCAAGGACTTTGTCGTTGGAATAGGATGGAAGGCTGCAGGAAACTCAGATGTTCTTTTAATGATATCGTGCACAGAATCACTTGCTCCCAGGTACTCACACTGGGCTCCAGTTGACAGACAATGACTCGCAAGGCAAAGAGAGATATAGGAAAAGACTGAGTTGTGTGGCTTCAGGATTAGGGCTGGAGAAACAGCCACTATTATCCCTGTGTTGAGCCCTTCCCCATAAGGGTAAATCTGAACCTGCACTGGTGATTCCCTAGAATCCCGCCACACTCAATTCATTCACTGCCACATACTCAAAGACACTTTTGGTGGCTGGGCAACCAACCCCACTCTATATATCATTTAAAGCTTTTTCAGCAATAATCAATAGGCTCAGCTTGTGTGCCGCCAGAGATTCTTAGGGTAGTGGGCAACCAACCCTGGCCAGATCTACAGTCTTTTTTGGACAAATCTCAGGGTCTGTGGGTCTGAGAAGAGAGGCAGCTGGAAACAGTGTACTCTGGGCATTTTGTGAAGTTGCTCTAAGCTTAGCAGTGATGCTAAACCTGAATTTGCATTAATCTGATGAATTTCATTCACCCCACATGGTGACTCCCTGGAACCCCACCTCATCCATCTTGAGTACCACCCTAGGCTCTTTCAGTGACTGAGCCTTAAGGGCAGCCAGAAGGCAGCCTTAGGCCTTGGGGTGACCTAGGCCTTTTGCTGAGTTATGCTAGGTTCAGTACTGGTGGCAGCTGTTCTTAGTTTGCTGCATGGCTTCTCCCACGTGCATCCATGTGCAACACAGTCAGTGGCGAACCTGGTATCCCCAGATTTGTAGCTCCAAGTAGGTATCCCCAGGCTGGTCATAAGCAGTGGCTGACCTTGGCCTGAATGGGAGACCTTCCCAAGAGATACCAGCATCAACACATTCAGAGGCCAATTTCTGACCAAAAAAGAGCACCATCTAATTAGCCCACAAGTAGCACACCCAAAGTGTGGTCTTAACAGGCACAAGAGCTCACTGAAGCTAATTCCATGAAGTTACCCACCACTCAGCAGTTTACATATTGTATGCATGGCCAGTGCTCATAGTCAGTCAGCCTGGGAGTCAATCTCATCCACTTGATATGCCAAGAGCAATCTAGGCTCAACTATAACAGGAAGGTACACACAACCCACACAAAGGACACTACTGGATCACCCGACCCAGGTGATAAGGAAAACTGCATTGCTGGGCCACATAGGGCCCGCACTAAAACAGGCCGCCCTACCAAGAATAGGAGACGTAACAGATTTACCTAATAATGGAAACAAATACAGAGAGGCAGCCAAAGATATATGTCCCAAATGAAAGAAGAGAAAAAGTTTCAGAGATAGAACTAAATGAACTGAAGGTAAGCAACCTACTAGATACAGAGTTCACAACACTGGTTATAATGATGCTCAATAAACTTGAGATGAATAGATGATCTCAGTGAAAACTTCAACAAAGAGACAATGAGCATTAAAAAGACATAATAACCATAAAAAAGAAACTATCAGAAATAAAAAAAATATAAAAACTGTAATGAAAAGTACAACAAAGAAATCAACAGTAGATTAGATAGAGCAGAGGATCGAATCAGCGATATAAAAGACAAGTTAAGAGAAAACACCCAGCAGGAACATTCAAAAAAAAAAGAACAAAAATATGAAGAAAGTTTAAGAGACCTCTGGGACAACACCATATGTAAGAATAAACTCAAAATGGATTAAAGACTAAATGTAAGACTTAAACCATAAAACTTTTAGAAGAAAATACCTAATATTGCTCTGATGATATTTTTTCCTGATGTATCTCTTTGGGCAAGAGAAACAAAAGAAAAACAAATGGGACTACAACAAACTAAAAAGCATTAGCATAGCAAAGAAAATCTTTGAGAAAATGAAAATAAAATCTATTGAATGGGAGAAAATGTATGGAAATGATATATCAAATAAGGGGTTAGTACCCAAAATTTATAACAAACCTATACAACCAAACATCAAAAAAACCAAACAACCCAATTAAAAATGAGCAGAGGACCTGAATAGGCATTTCTCCAAAGAGAACATACAAATGGCCAATAAATGTATGAAAAAATGTTCAATGTCACTAATCATCAGAGGAATGAAAGTTAAAACCACAATGAGGTATTATCTTACACATGTCAGAATGGCTATGATCAGTAAATTAAAAGACAACAAATGTTGGTGAGGATGTAGAGAAAAGGGAACCCTCATGCATTGTTGGTGGGATTGCACACTGGTATAGCCACTTTGGAAAACAGATTGGAGGTTCCTCAAAAAATTAAAAGTAGAACTACCATATAACCTAACACTTTCACTTCTGGGTATTTATCGAAGAAATCCAAAATACTAATTCTAAAGATGTGTGTACCCCTATTTTCATGGCAGCGCTATTTGCAATAGCCAAGATATGGAAGCAACTTACATGCTCAACAATAGACAATTGGATAAAGAGTTGGTACATATATACAATGGACTATTTCTCAGTTATAAAAAAAGAATGAAATCTTACTATGACAACATGGATGAACTTAGAGAGTATTATGCTAAATGAAATGTCAGACAGAGAAAGACAAACATATGATCTCATTTATATGTGGAATCTAAAGAACAAAATAAATGAACAAACAGAAATATACTCACAGATGCAGGGAGCAAGCTGATGGTTGCCAGATAGGAGGAGATTAGGGATCTGGGTGAAAACAGTGAAGGGGTTAAGAAGTACAAATTGGTAGTTACAAAATAGTCATGGGGGTGTGAAGTACACCATAGGAAATATAGTCAATAATATTATATTAACTATGTGTAGTGCCAGATGGATATTAGACTAATCTGGGAGATCATTTTGTAAATTTTATGTGTCTAACCACTATGCTGTATAACTAAAACTAATATATTATAATATCAAATGTCAACTTTATTTGAAATAAAAATATAAATGAAAAATAAATACACAAAATAAAAAGAAAATCAAAATTCCAACATCATTTCTTAAACAGAAAATTTCAAGTATATTGTAAAATTTACATATTGCCAGGAATTAAAATAGTCAAAACAAATTTTAAGAAGATTAATGAAGTTGGAATCTTCACTTTATCTGAGATTAAGAATTACTGAAAAATTACAGTAAAAAAATGTGTTATGGGTAAGTTGGTAGACAGATATTTTAATAAAACAGAATAGATTACAGAATTAATTTCAAAGATCTGTCTGGTGATGATATTTGACATAGTACTGAAGGAAAATAAATTTTTTTCAACAAATGCACTGGGAAAATTTGATAACTTTATGTAAAAAAATTAACTTTAATTGTTTACCCACACTATAATAAAAAATTAACTAAAAATGCATCCTAGACTTAAATGTAAGCATTGAAATAACAATACTTAAAGAGAACATACAGTAGGAAATATTTGTGAACAGGTTAAACAAAGATTTTTTTTTAAGGCAGAAACCTACAAGATATAGTAGAAAATAAATTATAAAATTAGCAATGTGAAAATTAAAAACTGTTTTCCAACAGACACTATTAAGGTTTTGAAAAGAGATGCAAAAGAATGGGAGAAAATATTTTCAAACTTATTTCTGGTAAAATGTAGTTATAATACGTAATCAAAACTTAAAAGTCAACAATACAAAAGAAAAATAGAAAAAGTTTTGACCATCACATCATGGAAAAAGACATTTAAATGACCCACGAGCACTAAAAATGATGTTCAAAAATTTAAGTCATCATTGAAAGTCAAAGTAAATTGACAATAATATATCACTACACATTCACTAGAATGGTCAAAAAAAAAAAAAAAAACTAAAAAAATAACACTTTGACAATTCCAAGTACTGACAATCATGTAGAGAAACTAGAACTTTCATACATGAAAACACAATTAGTATAAACACTTTGAAAAAAAAAAGTTTGCAGCTTCTTATAAATATTTATTATGAGATATTGTAATTCTACTCCTAGGTATCTACCTAAGACAAATAAAATGTATGTTCACACAAAAGCCTGTATGTCAATATTTACATATGCTTTATTTACAATTGCCTAGAATTGGACAGAAATATTGTAGATTCCTGTTTATATGACATTCTAAAAAAGTTAAAAATATTAGGCTAGAACAGGAGCTGGGGGTTAGCTAACTACAAAGGTGTCACACAAGGAAATTTTTAGTTCTAGATTTGATTCTATCTTTGTTAAAAATTAGGAAACTGTACAGCACAAAGAGTGAACTTTATTGCATAAAAATTAAAACCAAATCATTTGGGGGTATAATAGGAAGAAATGCAGACTGTGACAAACAAATTTATTATATTACTAATGTATGATAAACCTCATCAAAATGTGGGAATAAAGTAGCTGACCTAAGTAACTTTTAAAAGCAACGTTTTGACTGGATACTATGAGATGAAAGACAAAAGATAAGTGTACATAAATATCATATTCTAGTTGTTTTTCTTTTTACTTTTCTTAGAAGAGCATTGGTTAGCATTTAAGAAACAATCTTACATGTATACTGGAATTGAAGACATGAGTGAAAATGTATAAATATTATGAACTGGGTTTCTCACAGTCTGAGAAAAAAAGTTAAAAATAAGTTTACGGGAAAGAAGGAGGGCTAGAATGAACCCAGTGTTACTGGATTAGAGTACAACACATTAGTATCAACACATGTTTCTCTTTATCTGCAGATGGATAGACACATAATTAAATATAGTGTTTTATATACAAGACTTAGTATACACAATATATTTCTCAGCTCTGTCTTGAGACAGACTAGAAGCAACGACACTCTAGTAGCAAGAAGCACATCTACTGTTCAGATCTTAGTTTCCAAATGTCATTATCCAGTAGAAGAAATCAAAGCTTTATAGATAAACACCTACTTCTAAGGCTGAGACAAAGAAAATACAAGATGAGCCCAGAACATCCTGTAGTGCCAGAAAGTAAGGACGTGCTTAAAAATAAAATTGCAGGCATGTCAAAATAGCACAGATACTAACTTGAAAGATCTTCCAATGGCCCAAGAATAAAATTAAACAAACAAACAAACAAATAAATAATATAACATAGTATTAAAAGTCAATGATGCTGATGTAAATAAATGATTGAACAAGTAAATAAATGGGAAAAGGCACATCATTTTTATAGAATAAGTCCAAAATATAAATGTAGGGACAATGAGTTCAATGGAAAATCACCATTACTGGAAGAAAAATTCTATAGCAATAATTGTAGGCAAGATGCACTGATGAATTCTGAAGTACATAGGTGGAAACTGAAGGAGGATTAGAATTTTGCATACCCTCAAAATATCTCTTCTAAAATATAAATTAATTACAGTGGTGATGTTAGTATGTGCCTAAACTCTTTTCTCTCCTCCCTTCAGCAGGTGGAGCTTAAATTTTCTTCACTTGCATATAGGCTGGAATTAATGAAACACTTCTAGCAAATAATTTGAAGAGGGAAAAATAAAGTGGAAAAACTCAGCAGACATTACCATAACCAAGTTATCGAAGTAAATTTCAGCAATAAAAAGTCATGATAGTATAATTTTCTCCTGGTATGATGCAATAGAAATGGCATTTCACTTCTATGGTATTTTCCAAATTATAAAACTCCAGTCTGATCATTAGAAAACATTAATCTCAAATTGATGGATATTATTCAAAATATCTGACCACTACTCCACAAAAGTACATTAGTGGAAAATTAAAAATCAGAATAAAATCTGTAATATGTGTTATTGTATGCATGTTAATGTATGGGTTTTTCATAACTGTATAATTACATATGATTTTAACACTAGGAGAACTGGTTGAATAATGTATAAGGAGCTTTTATATTGTATCAGTATTCACAAAAGTTAAGATGTGGAGAAAAACTGTCCATCAATGAATGGAAAGATAAAAAATGTAGTATATGCATATAGTAAAATACTATTTAATCTTTAAAAAGGAAATTCTACAATATGCAACGACCTGGATGAACCTTGAGAACAATATATTAAATGAAATAAGCCAGTCATGGAAATACAAATACTTCATTATTCCACTTATGCGAGGTATCTAAAACAGTCAAATTTATAGAATTAAATAATAAAATAATAGTTATCAGGAGCTGTGGGGAAGTGGGAGTACTAACCATTTGAGCAGAACGAATGAGCTCTAAGTTTAGCTGTACAACATTGTACATATAGGCAACAATAATGCACTTTACACTTAATGTAATAAGAGGATAGATTTCATTTTAAATGTTCTTTCCACAATAAAATCAATTTTAAAATATCAGTTATCTTAATTCAAAGTTTTATTATTATTTTTTTTTTGTCAGTATAAAGCTTACAGATGGTTATTCACTAAAGGGAACACATCTGACATTGTTAATATTATTGAACATTCAGTTGAAACGTTTTTGGATGAAGATAAATATTATGATTTCAGATTACACAATAGTTCTTACTAAATTAGAAACAACAGGAAGGAGAAAGTTACTTTTATTGACTGCAGTGCACAAGTAATTTATAATTGAGTCTATATAAGCTGCAGTAGTCTGTCAAGTAGAATAGATTTTATAATTTCAAAATATAAAATAATTTTTTATAAATTAAAATTAAACTATAAAAATTGTTACTAAACCAATATTCAATATAAAAAAGATTTTAGGTTAGCAACATGTGTTTTCTCTCTTCCTGTCTTCACCAGCTAGATTTTAAAAATATTGCAACAATATAAAACACTGTTTATAACAATCTAAGGGTCCTATAACAACCATTTACCAATTTACAAAGGAATTTTTTAAATTTATTCTTCAATTTTCTTAAAATCAGTTGGATTTCTCTAATAACTATATCCTACAAATTGATTACAAAAGATTTCAGCAATTATTGAAAAAAGAACACAGAAAAGAAGCAATTAAATATTGTTCATTAAAAAACAATGGACTTTGAAAAAAATAATTACAAACACTCAAGTGGCACTTCCAGTTTTTTTTTAATTTAGTCATTGACAATATTTATTTATTTATTTGTTTGTTTGTTTGTTTGTTTATTGTGGCATTAGTTAACGAAATCCACTCTTTCAGGTGTATACAATTTAACAGTAAGGCATGTATATATTGCATGGTGTGTTCCCCACCCACAGTTAGATTTCATTTGTCATCATTTATTGGACCCCTTTTTCCCCATCTAACTCCCTACTCCCCCTTCTCCCGCTACCTTCTGGTAACAACTAATCTATTGCCCATGTCCATGAATCTCTGTTTGTCCTGTTTGTTGCTTTTAGGTTTATATCTCACATATAAGTAATATCATGTGGTTTTCAACTTTTATTGTCTGGCTTATTTTGCTTAGCATGATTATCTTGAGGTCCATCCATGTTGCTGTAAATGGCAGTATTTTATTGCTTCTCGTGGCTGAGTAATATTCCATTTTATGTATGTAACACAGCTTCTTTATCTAATCATTTATCATAGGACACTTCAGTTGCTCCCATGTCCTGGCCACCATGAATAATGTTGCTATGCACATCACTGTGCAAATATCTTTCCGGATAAGAGTTTTCAAGTCTTTGGGGTAAATACCCAGTAGAAGGATTGCTGGATCATATGGTAGGTCAATTCTTAGTTTTTTGAGGAAATTTCATACTGTTTTCCATAGTGACTTTACCTTTTTCTAGGCATCCTCTCTAATGTATGTTATTACTTGTTCTATTGATTATAGCTATTCTAACAGATATAAGATGGTTTCTCATTGTGGTTTTGATTTACATTTCTCCAATAGCTAGTGATGTTGAGCATCTTTTTATATATTTGTTAGTCAATTGTATGTCCTCTAGGGAGAAGAGTCTATTCAGGTCCTCTGCACATTTTTTTTATTTGTTCATTTGTTTTTTTTGTTGTTATTAAGTTGTATGAGTTCTTTGCACATTTTGGATATTAGGCCCTTATCGGAGGTGTTGCTTGCAAATATCTTTTCCCATTCAGATGGTTATCTCTTTACCTAGCTGACAGTTTCTTTTGCTGAACAGAAGCATTTTAGTTTAGTAGTCCATTTATTTATTTTTGCTTTTACTTCTCTTGCCTTTGAGGTCAAATTCATAAAATTCTCTTTAAGTCCAAGGTCCTTGAGTTTTGTTCCTATGTTTCCTTCTATGCATTTTATTGTTTCAGGTCTTATATTCAGGTCCTTAATCGATTTTGACTTAATTTTGGTCTGTTGTGATAGACAACATTCTAGCTTTATTCTTTTGAGGTGGCTTTGCAGTTTTCCCAGCACCATTTATTGAAGAGGCTTTCCTTTCTCCACTGTATGCTTTTGGCTTTTTTGTTAAAAATTATTTGCCTATCTAAGTATGGGTTTACTTCTGGATTCTTGATTCTGTTCCATTGGTCCGTGTGTCTGTTTTTCTGCCAATACTGTGCCGTTTTGATAACTGTTGCTTTGTAGTGTAATTTGAAGTCAGGCAGAGTGATGCCTTCAGCCTTGTTCTTTTTCCTCAGGGTGGCTTTGTCGATTAGGGGTCTTATGAGCTTCCATACAAATCTGATGATTTTTTGTTCCATTTATTTAAAAAATGCTGATAGGATTTTGACAGGGATTGCATTAAATCTGTATAATGCTTTAGGTAATATGGTCATTGTAATTATGTTAATTCTTCCAATCCAAGAACATGGAATATCTTTCCATTTCTTTGTACCTTCTTCGATTTCTTTTAATAGGGTCTTGTAGTTTTCATTATATAGGTCCTTCCCATGTTCTTTAAATTTATTCCTAGGTATTTTTTGTTGTTGTTGTTGTACTTGCAAAGGGAATTATTTTCCCACTTCTTTTTCTGACAATTCATTATTAGAGTATAGGAACACTATGGATTTTTAAATGTTGATTTTGTATCCAGAAACTTTGTATTTGCTTGTTGTTTCTAGTAGTGTTCTTATGGGGTCTTTAGGGCTTTCTATATAGAGAATCATGTCATCCACAAACAGTGACAATTTGACTTCTTTGTTTCCCGTTTTGATGACTTATATATCTTTCTCTTGCCCGATTGCACTTGCTATGTCCTCCAATATTGTATTGAATAACAGTGATGATAGTGGACAGCCTTGCTTGTTCCTGACCTTAGAAGGAAAGTTTTTAGTTTTCCACCATTAAGTATAATGTTAGCTGAGAGTTTATCATATGTGGCCTTTATTATGTTAAGGTACTTGCCTTGTATATTGATTTTGTTAAGTGTTTTGATCATAAATGATGCTGTATCTTGTTGAAGGCTTTTTCTGCATCAATCGATGTGATCATATAATTCCTATTTTTTAATTTGTTTATGTGGTGTATCGCATAATTGATTTGAGTATGTTGAACCATCGCTGTGCCCTTGGGGAGTGCCCCGAACCATCACTGAAGCCCACTTGATTGTGGTCTATAATCTTTTTAATATGTTGCTGTATTCGGTTCACTAGTATCTTATTTAGGACTTTTGCATCTGTGTTCATGAGATATATTGGTCTGTAGTTTTATTTTTTTGTGTTATTTTTATCAGGTTTTGGTGTCATGGTAATATTGGACTCATAAAATGAGTTAGGAAGTCTTGCCTCCTCTTCAATTTTTTGGAGGAGTTTGAGGAGAATAGGTATTAAATCTTTGAATTTTTGGTAGAAGTCACTGGTGAAGCCATCTGGTCCTGGACCTTTACTTTTTGGTAGTTTTTTGATGATTGTTTTTATTTCCATACTGCTGATTGGTTTGTTTAGATTTTCCAAGTCTTCTTGATACACTCTAGGAAGGTTATATGTTTCTAAATACTTGTCTATTTCTTTTAGGTTATTAAATTTGATGTTATATACTTTTTCATAGTATTCTTGTATGACTCTTTGGATTTCTGCAGTGTTTGTTACAATTTCCCCTCTTTCATCCCTGATTTTGTTTATTTGTGTCCTTTCTCTTTTTTCTTTAGTGAGTCTAGCCAGAAGATTGCCAATTTTATTAACCTTCTCAAAGAATCAGCTCTTTGTTGCATTTATTTTTTTCTATTGTTTTTTGTTTTCAATTTTATTTATTTCTGCTCTAATTTTGATTATTTCTTTCCTTCTGCTGACTTTAAGCTTCATTTGTTCTTCCTTCCTTTTCTAGTTTTTTAAGATGAAGCATTAGGTTATCTATTTGGACTCGCTCTTGCTTTTGAAAGTAGACCTGTAATGATAAGAACTTTCCTCTTATGAATGCTTTTGCCGTGTCCCAAAAGTTTTGATATGTTATATCATCATTATCATTTGTTTCTATGTACCTCTTGATCTCTCTTTCTATTTCTCCTCTGACCCAGTTATTCTTCAGTAGCATGTTGTTTAATCTTCATGTATTGGTGGTTCTTCCTGTTTTCTTTTTACAGTTGATCTCAAGTTTCAAAGCATTATGATCAGAGAATATGGTTGGTATGATTTCAACCCTCATATTTGTTGAGGCTATCTCTGTGTCTCAGTATGTGGTCAATCCTTGAGAATGTTCCATGGGCACTGGAGAAGAATGTATAATCAGCTGTTTGGAGATGAAACGCTCTGAAATGTCAATTCTGTCCAGTTGGTCTAATGTATCATTTAAGGACGTTATTTCCTTATTGATTTTCTGTTTGGATGATCTGTCCATATCCGACTGTGGGGTATTTAGGTCCCCTACTACAATAGTGTTTTAGTCTGTTTCTCCCTTTAGTTTTGTTAGTAATTGCTTTATATATTTTGGCACTCCCTGATTGGAAGCATAGACATTAATAAGTGTTGTGTCTTCTTGGTGTATGATTCTCTTTAACATTATGAAGTGTCCTTAAGTATATTTCTTTACCTTTTTTATTTTGAAGTCTATTTTGTCCAATATTAGTACTGCTACTCCTGCTTTTCTCTGAATGCCATTTTCATGAAATGTCATTTTGCACCCTTTCACTTTAAGTCTACATTTGTCTTTGGAGCTGAGATGTGTCTCCTGGAGGCAGCATATGGTTGAGTTTCTTTTTCTGATCCAATCTGCAACTCTGTACCTTTTTATTGGTGAGTTCAGTCCATTTACATTTAGGGTGATTATTGAAATATGAGGTCTTCTTATAGCCATTACATGTTTTGCTTTCTGATAGCTCAAAGTTTCCATTGCTTTCTTGTCCTTGTGTTTCTGTGTTTTTTGTTTGTTTGTTTGTTTTAATTTTGTTTGGCTTTTGAGGGTTTTCCCCTTGGTCTTTCTTGTTTTATGTTATATACTTCCATTCTGAATCTTTTGTGTGTGGTTATCATTACTAACATGTAGAAGGTAGTATGTATGTGTGTGTGTGTGTGTATATATACATATATATATAGTGTGTGTGTGTGTGTGTGTGTATATGTTTATTTTCTTCTGTGCATGCCTTATCTCCATTTCCCTTTGCGAATGTGAACCTTTGAATCCTGACCTTTTCAGTCATTGTTATCTCACTTTGTTTCTGTGTATGCTGAACTTTCATTACAATCTTGCTATAGCAATCTCTCTTATTGTTTAAGCTTATAATGCCCTAGTAAAGGTTGCACTCCTCTGCTTCTATCTGCCTGCAAGGCAGATTACTCCTAATTATGTTTTTTTTTTTGTCATTTTATTTTAGGTGGGTTGACCCCTCAGTATTTCCTGTAATGCAGGCTTCATAGTGTAGAATTCCCTCAATTTTTTATGTCTTAAAGGTCTTTTTTCTCCTTCATATCTAAAGGAGAGCTTAGCTGGATACATTATTCTTGGCTGCTAGTTCCTTTTGATTATTTGATTCCACTCCTTTCTGGCTTGTAATATTTGTGCTGAGAAGTCCATCAATTTATAATGGGCTTTCCTTTATAGGTTACCATCTTCTTTTTCTTGGCTGCCCTGAGAATTCTGTCTTTGTCATTGGTTTTTGATAGTTTTAATACAATGTGTCTTGGAGAAGACCTTTTTTGAATTGAGACAATTGAGTGTTCTGTTGACTTTTTGAATTCCAAGCTTCAGCTCATTCCTTAGATTTGGGAAATTCTGTCAACTATTTGTCTGAAAATGCTTTATAATTCTTGCTCCTTTTCATCCCCTTTGAGAATGCCCACTATTCTTGTTTCCTCTTCTGATGGTATCAGCTAATTCTTGTATTTCTCTTTAATTATTTTTTATTCTTCAATTACTCTCTTCTTCCTTCTGATTTATTTCTAGATTCTTGTCTTTGATATTGCTGATGCATTTCTCCACTTGATTGACTCTTGTTCCAAAGCTTCCCGATTCATTTTTCAACTCTTGCAGTGTACTTTTTATCTACAGAAGATCTATTTGGTTCTTTTTGAGAGTTTCTGTCTCTTTACTAAATAACTCATTCTGCTCATCTAGTTATTTTTTCAATTCCTGAAATTGTTGATATAAATCATATTGTGTCTCATTGAGTTTTTTTTCAGAAGTACAATTCTGAATTCTCTGTCATTTAAGTCACATATTTCTATGTGCGTAAGCTTATTTTCTAGAGATTTTTCTCTTTCTCTGTGAGATGCCTTATCACCTTGGTTGTTCATGGTGTTTAATGGACTATTTCTCCACTTGGGCATTAATGGAAATGCATTCTGTGTTTTTTCCAGTAAGATTTATTATAGAAAGTTCTCTCTTTAGCTTTTGTAAAGAAGGTGTTTTCCTTCTGGTTTCCATTAGGTGGCGTCTAAGCCTCTTGAATCTTCATTTTATATAAAGTCTTAATAATGACTTTTTTTTTCTTATAGATATTCAATCACACTTGCTACCCTCAGTCCCAATCCCAGTCAATGTTAGTGACAGTTTCAGTAGCCATTGCTCAGATTCCCCTGGGATTCCACAGTGTTAGGTCTCAGAGGATATGGGGGGAGGGGCGCTCTGGGTTGGGGGATAGAGGCTGCTGTTGTTAATAATCAATTGTTGTTTCTCTGCCATTCCGCTTCTCTGTTGTCTCCACTTCTCTACTGTCTCCACTTCTCTGCTTTCTGCCCTGATGCTTGGGCCTTTTGCCGGCTGCATTACGCTCACATTTCTCCCAGGCTGGGTTGTTCAGGGAACCCACCGGACCTTTTTCCCTCTCCCTCCTCCTGCCAGGAGCTCCAACTGTGAGAAGTAGCTTTTTTGTTTCTCTCAGTGTATAAATCAACTCCTGGTGTTCTGATCTGTGGTAGCTCTTATGTGCAGATCCCATGTTCAGATGTGCTTGTATGCAGTTGGGTGTTTTTCTGTTGAGTTTAGATGTTTAGCTTATTGTAGAGTACAAGGAGTCACAACTTACCAGAGCAAAGACTCACAATCAGAAACCATTGTAAGAACCAGTGTTGGGGTGAGAAAACATGAATTGCTGGAGGCTAAGTATCAACAACGCGAAGAGTTCAAAACTCCAAGGCACCCAATCAGAGAGAGGTTCTCACAATATAGTAATATTTACCTTCAGGAGCTTGACCAAATTACTACAATAAATATAAAAGGAAAATCTCCATAGACTTCAATCAGAGAGTGAGAAAAAGAAACCATTTTGAATATAGAGAACACTCTGTTCTTAACAAGGCATGACCACAGGGGAATCTAGTTCATCAGAGCTTAACCTGTGGGAGTATTATCAGAACCTAAACATCTTAGTGGAAGGGAAATAAATACCCAACTCCATGTGGCTCTAGCTTTCTATGTTGGAGAAGAGGTATACCAACCCCTAGCCAACTCTAGCCACCCTGTCCCACCTAAAAAGGTGGGGGTCAGGGGACATAAAGAATAAACTGAGAAATACTTATGCAGTTTATAATTAATAGGGATAGGCTCACTAAAAAACTGAGACCTAATTGTAGGACTATAGAACACTTTCCTTTCCCCTCACCTCACCACAACATTAATAAAACTTTATTTATAGCACTTTGTTTTACCCAGTACGGGAAGTTGGCTATTACAAAAAATTAAAAGGTATACAAAAAAGTAAAAACACAGTTTGAAGGGACATAGCAAGTATCAGAACAGAACAAGACATGGCAGAGATGTTGTAATTATCAGACCAGTAATATAAAACAACTAAGATTAGTATAGTAAGGGTTCTAATGGATAAAGTATACAACATGCAAGATCAAATGAGCAATGTAAACAAAGATGGAATACTAAAAAAAGCCAAAAAAAAAAAAATGCTAGAGATTAAAAACACTGTAAGTGAAATAAAGTATTAGTAAAATACAGAACAAAGTATTAGTAAAATAAAGACTGAAAACACCTGAACAGAGTATCCAGGGACTGAGAGACAGCTACAGAAGGTGTGACATAAACATAATGGGAATACTAGAAGAAAGAGACAAAAAAAAAAGAAATTTTTGAAGCAATAATGACTGAGAATTTTTCCCATGTTAATGTCAGACACCAATTCACAAATCCAGGAAGCTCAGAGAACCCCAAGCAGGATAAACAGTCTCCCTGCCACACAGCAAAAAAAAAGTACACCTCAGTATACTTTCAAACTACAAACATCAAAAGTTAAAAAAAAAGAAAAAAATCCTGGAAGAAGCCAGAAAGTGGGGGGGAGAGGGGAGAATCAACCAACAAAAACTAACTTACCTAAAGAGAAACAAAGATAGAAATTACATCCAATTTCTCTTCAGACACCATGCAAACAAGGAGAGAATGGAGCAAAATATTTAAAGTGTTGAGAGAAAAAGACTCATCAACTTAGAATTGTATACCTTGAAAAATTATCCTTAAAAAGTGAGGGAGAAATAAAGATTTATTCAGACAAACAAAAATTGAGCTAATTCCTTTCCAATAGATCCACCTTGCAAGAAATGTTA
The DNA here is from genome assembly GCF_902729225.1 of Pteropus medius. Classification (NCBI taxonomy): domain Eukaryota; kingdom Metazoa; phylum Chordata; class Mammalia; order Chiroptera; family Pteropodidae; genus Pteropus; species Pteropus medius. The sequence goes on from NW_024346771.1 coordinate 3,180,009, forward strand.
AAGGCAGTTTTTTAAAAAGAAGGAAGATAATATAGCTTAGAGTTCTGGATCTACATTGACTAAGAAAGACCATTGAAGAAGGAATAAGTGAAGATAAAATAAAAACTTTCTATTTTTTTAATCGATCTAACAGATAAAAATTTGTTCAAAATAATATTACAACATTTTATTCAATTTTGTACGTTTATATACATAGTTTTGTTGTAAAACAAAACAAAACAGTATTTTATAGACAGAAATCAGGAGAATTTCATTCTGACCTAGGGATAGAAATTATTTATCAACAACACATAAAAAAGACCAGTGCATTAAGATAAACACTAAAATTTAAGGAAACAACAACAAAAAAAACAGCTCGTGATTGCTGTCACCTTAACTAGTATGACTCTGACAAGTAGACCACGGTATTCCTGTTGAACATAATAATTGTTTTCTTTCTCAAATTATTCTACCTTTGGCCATTGGGAGCTCAGTCTGTTGGCTCTTTTGTCTTTTTTGACATATGCCATATTTTGTTGTTTTTCTTGGTTTTAGCAGTTCCTTACTTTCTGGCATTACAAAATTCCCCGTGCACATCCCTAAAATCAGCCATTTTTCCAGGGAGTCCTTGTTCCTTTTACTGGAAGGCAATATTAGAAACCAAGTTTTGTTTGTTCCTATTAGACTATCCTTTCTTCTAGGTAGTCTTAACTAACAAAGTAAGTATGTATACTACCCCGTATATGTACATATACATAATTATATCCATATCTATATCTATTTCTAGATAGGTAGATTTTCATATCTATCTCTATTAAGCTAAATATGAATCCATACTGATGTCTCCAATTCTAATCTATTACTACATGGATCATTCAGGCTTCCCCCATATTAGTCTTTGCCCTCTTACTTCAACAATGAGAAACCTGGCTCTCATCATCTGCCAACTATATATTTAATTGTTCAATTTTATTTACCTAACTAGTCCAAGAAAAGTAATTAATTTCCAGTTTGTCTAGCATTTTATTATCATAAGGTAGGAGAACTTTCAAGTTCACATATTAGAGCTGAAACAAGAAGTGCTGTGAACATATTTGTACATGTTTTCCAAGTCAATAAGTATACGTGAAGCCCTCCAAATGTAGCAAACCCAGTTTATTAAGATCTCCAGATACTGCACTCAGCATTCATTGCTTTGGTTTGCTTAGGCCATGCTTTTGATAGGTTTCTCAACCTAATAACTAAATGCAGCAGGAGGGCTAAAGCAAAAACTTTTCTGGGAGACACATAACTACTCTTAGATGTCTGTGGCTCAAGAAATATCTGACATCTTTGTTGAACCTTCTTTAAACTGTTCCATCCAAATTTCTCTCTATTTCTTTCACTGAAGGTCAAACTTACATCACCTTGAGAGTTCTTCTAGCCTTGTCTGACTTCCTCCATACTTCCCTCACACAAGCATTTTTATTAATAAAAGCTTTGTACTTTTTATTCTATCTTGACATCTGTTTCTCCAAGGAACCTATATAACGGTATAATTTTAGAGGTCCGTACTCATAATATATATACTGAGAATCACTAATTATAAGAATTGTCTATTAATGTATCACAGAAACATTGCAAAGGAGATATATAAACTGAAAATATAAAACTCGAAAATATGTAAAATATATATGCATTAAAAATACTAGGTTAGTTCTATGGCTATCAACTGAGTGACACTTTATTTTGCATTTTATGTACTTATTTTCCACTAAAACATTATTAGAAAAAACTCTAGAAGTTGTTAAGTCTAACCATGTATAAAATGCATAAGTATACATTATTATTCAGTACATTATTCAGACTCTTCTTAAATATCTCATGATAATCATTTTTCTGATTATAATTAAATAGATATTAATGTAAGTAATGTTTTTAGTTAACTTGAGTTTAATTTAAAGAAAAATGCAGATAGTTGTCCAAATCTTTATTTGGTGCCATATAAATACAATTCTTATGAAACATTTTATAGTATTTTTATAGACTTGATTTCATCTAATCTTTATTTTTATTATGGAAGAAGAGCTTTAAATATTCACCACCACTACAAAATAATAATTTTTAAAGGCCCTTATTGAAAAAGATTTGGTTACCATATTCCTCCTTATCTACCCTTCCTCCATCTCACCTTCCAGAACATATCTACTCTGACTTCTGGTTAGTACCACAGTGCTCTTTGTCAACACAAATTAACTCAGGAAGTGAACTGTTTGCTTTTTTTTTGTGACTTCTTTAAGCAATAAATAAAAACCTAGAATAAATAAAATCCGAAATACTTATGCTAGCTGGTCTATTGCCCTGATTCATAATCAAAGTGGATTTTGCTCTTACAGTAAGTCCTATGTCAGAAATATTTTGTCAATAACAATATTGCACAAAACACAATCATAGTGATATGATTGGAAAAATATATTGATATATAGAAGCAGACTATACTTTTCTAAAGAACATTATTACAGTACAGTCTTGGTAAAAAATATTTCAGCTTCATGTTTATCAAAAGGAGGAGTGAACTATTTGATATTCAACATTTTCCTGTTAGCACATATATATATTTCATGTCCTTTGTTATGTAGGCTTTCTATTAAATTTATTTATGCTCTATTGCTCTTAGGATAAAAATAATCTTCAGGCAGAATTTTAGTTGATTTGACTCTTACAAATATCATTCTGTCTTTTGCCTTTTAGTCACTGTCCCATGCTACTGTTGTCTTCTCACATAAGAAACTTCCACTGTAATCATTGAATTCAATTTTGACTTCTTGTATTACTGTCGATAGTATTTTTGATAGTTTCATTAAAGTACAATTGACATACAATAAACTGCAATATAAAATGTGCACAATTTTATGAGTTTTAACATGTATATATCTATAAAACCACCACAATAATCAAGAGAATTAACATATCTATTAACTCCAAAAGTTTCCTCATGCTCTTTTGTAATTCCTCTTTTTGGTTCCTACTCTTCTCCCCACCCTTTCAAACCCATCTCTAGGAAAACATTAATCTGTTTTCTGTGACTATACATTAGTTTTCATTTCATATAGTTTCATAAAATGGAGTCATATCATATGTATTTTCACTGTCTGGCTTCTTTCACTCAGCATTATTATTTTGAAATCTGGCCTTATTGTTCTATGTATCAATAGCTTCTTTCTTTTTGTTGCTAAATAGTATTCCATGGTATGGCTATACCACAATTTATGTATCATTTACATGTTAATGGGCATCTGGATTGATTACAGTTTATGACTACATAAACTACAGCTGCTATAAGTCTTCAGGTGGACATATGTTTTTATTTCTCTTCTTAGGTAATATCTAGGAATAGAATAGCTGGATAACATTGTAGATATATGTTGAATAAAATGCTGAAATATGTACTGAAACCATTATAGAATTTAAGAAGTAATCAATATAGTCAGAGTGATAACTACAATAACAGTAGGAACTGCATGACTTTTCATTTGGGGGAGAGGTGATAAATTTTCAGTTATAAAAAGAATGATTATATCTCATTAGGTGTAAATACAGCATTGTTTTCTTTTAGTATGAAAGTTCAAATGGAGGTAAAAAAAATGTATATAGAAAATGAGCAGTCAAATTAGCAATTTATTACCTCTCAGTTCCAAATTCACCCTTATTTGCTGGCTCTGTGATAATGAAGGTGGAATTTGTAAACATTTTATTTTGTCATCTGGAACAGTGTTAATGCTGTTCAATAGAAGGTACTGAAAGCATGAAGGAGGAGGGTGGTTTTCTTCTTGGTTCCAATGTGTCTTGCTCACCAGGCTCCCAGTTACCAGCTCTGATACATGTGTGATTTATCTTGTGCTAGGACCCTGCAAGGACTAAATTTTTTAGCATTTGATTCTTGGGTACATGTAGATTCTCTCTTGATAGACTTGTAGGTTTCAGTTTTCTCCTGTGCTCCACCCCTGTAGAGTTTGATTTCTCCCAAGCTGAATGCTTGTAGGGCAAATTTGTCTCCAGAACCTAGCTCCTATAGAGTGTGATTTCCCAAACTTCTGTAGTACATGTAGGTCAGGAATGTCCAGCAGCTAGCAACTTTTGGCTATATCTTCTCCGGGAGTCTCACAATGTAATGCAACCAGAAAGACTTTTCCCACTGAACAGACTCTCTCAGCACCTTCTCAGGTGTCTTTACAAGTTCTGAGGCATGGCTTTTTTTCTGTGGATGACTTCCCCCAGCATCAAATATTTCCAACAAGTCCACAAGAGAAGCACCTCAATGATTTCTCTACTACTTAGTGAACTACTGCCACATCCTCTGAAATGAGGGTGTAGCAGGGGGCATGGGGAGTGGCTCCTCCTTGGGTGCTCTATTGTAGCCTTAGGGATAGCATCTGCTCCATATATCTGCTATCCTTGTATTTTTTAAAGTTCCCTTTAACTCTTAGTAGCCAATTTCCTACTTCTTTAATTCTGTTAAAAATTATACTAAACATATCTACGACTGTGCCACCCTGAACAAGCCTGACTCCATCTGATTTTGGAAGCTAAGCAGGGTTGGGCCTGGTTAGTAATTGGATGGGAGACCAGGTGCTGTAGGCATAAAAAATAAAAAAAAATAAAAAAAATAAAGGATTGTAAGCTGACAAGGTCCTTGTCCTTGCAATCTGTGAGGTCAACCAAGGGTTGCCTCACCAAAAAAATAAAAATTATACTAAACATTTTTTATTAAATTTACTGTGTGATTTCTGACTCCTTATTGGTCTCTGATAGATATGGCTTCTTACAAAAAAACTGTTCTTAAATCTTGGTTTTGTTCTTATTGATTCAAATGGATTAAATCTTGACAACTTTACTCTTTTTACTCTTTTATTTTTTCTCACTGCATGTAGCTTTTAACTCTAATATGATAGTAATAAGACTAAATTAATAATTTTTATGGTTATATTTGAGGAATGTTGAGATGCTTGCCTAATATTAAAATACCTCCCTTCAGTCATCAAGCTGCTGATTTCTGAAAGGCCACAATGTCAACACTATTACTTTGGGTTAAAATTGTATCCATTATTATAAGGAAAAACTCTTAGGAAGCTTTTGACAATAAACTTTAGGATGGAATATGAAAAATTCAAGTGGAAATTTCTCTTTTAATCACTTCTAAACTGATGGCCTTATAAACTTAGGTTGTCCCCTGTCTATTTAATAATTTTATTTGTGGGCCATGTGTGCATAAGGAGGTGCATGTGTATGTTTTGAGGTGAGGGGTAGAATTGGGAAGAGCGCCACAGAAGATAAAGCAAGCTCTGGAAAGAGGAAGAGAGTATGACAGAGAAAAAGAAATTACTCTGTTTCACAATTTTAATAGACTTAGCCAGCATAGCTATTAGAAGATGTTTTAAATACTTTACATTCATTTATTTGTTTGACAAGTAGTCATCCAGTGTTATTGGCCAGAGACCACTGGAAACAAAGACGTAGAGACATCAATTCTTGTTCTTACAGAGCTCATTATTCTAGAAAGATCATATATAATTATACATGCATATATAAAGGTGAATAGAAATGAGTGTCATAAGAAATATACACAAAATTCTAGAAGGGAATCAGGGAAAGAAAATCTTATTTCTTGTTGAGGGGCATGAAAAAATGTGAATTGTATTGTTTCTCATTTAAGTGTTGTCTATCTAGATGTTGTCTTTATACATATTTCACATTGTTCAAGCAGACAAATAACATTTCAGATTGTATTTAGTTTTCTATTTTTACCTTATATGTGATACCATAAAAGACATCTCCTCTGGCTTCATCTTCTATCACCCAGCTTTATCACATTATTTGCAGATTTTTCAAATATGCAAATTTTCTTATATGTTTCTTTACATGTTTCTTTGATCTGGAATATATTTATGTTTAGAAGGCATTTCACCAAATTCATATATTACAAACGTCACTATCTCTGGTAAACTTTCCTTGACTTTCCACTTCCTTAGGCTCAACACACATATAGAATGTATTCACTGCTGCCAAATTATATGACACATACCATAATTTAATATTTATAAAAATGTACAATAAATTGTGCATGTTTCTATCTTTATATCCTGGCCTTTGGATTTGCCGTAATTTAATCAAGTATCCAGATCATTTGGTTTTTAAAATATACTTCTACACTGAATGAATAAATGAATTATTTGTCATTTTAAAATCGTCAGAAATTTTTATCACTAGAAGATGGTTCCATTTGTAAAAGATGCAATGCTATTTTTTCCATTATTAAACTACCTAAATGTCTTTTTAATAAATTAATGTTGTACAAATGGTTTACATCATGACTAAACACACAACTAATGTTAATATTTATGAACAGCAATTAACAATGAGTCAGACTCTTGGTCACTGGTGCTAAGGAAGATGGTCACATATTGGTTTAAATGAGAGTATATGCTTTTATTTTTATTATAGTGATATTACATTCTGTAAGAAATATAAATGTTTGAAAACTAAGGGTAGAAACAAGAAGACAAGTTAGAAGCTATTGCAGATGTCTGAGTACAACCTAATAGTGGTTTAGTCTAAAGCGTAAATACCATTAATAAAAATCGATGAAGTAGAGTCAAGCATACTGAATGTCAGATGGGATATGAAAAGTTAGGGTAATAGAGTAAACAAAGCTAACTCACAGATTTGTGGCTCAAGTAAATGTGTAACAGACGGAGATAATGAAGACTGGAAGAGGAATGTGTTTGAGTGGGATGGAACATCACAATTTGTATTTTGCCTTTGTTATGTTTGAGATAGTTAAAACACATCTATGTGAAAATATCACAATGCATTTTGAAGTACCAGAGCAGATCTCAGAAAGAATTGAGTTCTATGGATAGAGATATGAGAGTTATCAACATGTGCATGGTATAGCCAAGATATTTACTCATCACTAAATATCCATGTGCTCTCCCAGTTTACCATACCTCTTGAATTTAGACAGATTAGGTGATGAGTTCTGCTGAAAGTCTGTTATTGAAAATTATGTTTCATTTTCAGACCAAATTATTTAAGAGCCAATGTGAAAACTTTGAGCTCTCTCCTCTTTTGCCCTTGTGCCCCATATGGCCTTGTTTACATATGATGTACTAAAATATGGTAGAATTTATTTGTGCATCAGAATTAAAATGAAAACAAGTGAGTAGCTAAATATATATATCTAAAGTTCAGAATAGAGGTCCAAACTAAAGACGCACATTTGGAAATCATAAATATATAGATGTTTTTAAGTGCTGACAAATATTCTTTGCTTAACCAAACTTTAATTAAGCTCATGATTCTTCTCCTAGGCCCAGCTGTGCACTCTTTGTAAATCTAGTTTTATCAAGAACCATAATAAGTCAGTTTAAACAGACTCACCACCTTTAATATCTGATCATCCATGATATCCAATGAGGTTACTTATCTTCCACCATCCCCTAGGTGGTATCTAATTGCCCTTGTATGTCTTCAGCAAGAATCTTGTTAGTTTGATTCAGTCAGAACTCCCCTTATCCCTAATGTTTCCCCTTAGTAATTTTCCATCCACTGGCTTCCACTCTGTTTCTTAGCTATAAATTCCCACTTGCTCATATTTTATTCAGAGTGGAGTCCAATCTCTCTCTCCTACTGTAATACCCATTGCAGTTGTCCCTATGCTGATCACAATTGTCCTGAATAAAATTTGCATTACCATATTTAATGTGACATTAAACATTTTTCTCTAACAGTACCCAGAATGAATGAGATCAGGAAATGAATAAAGATAAGTGAAGAAAACAGATGGTATAAAGACTTTGCCCAAAGGCATTAAAAAAAAAAAAGCCAAGATAAAGGGGAGGTACTATTATGTAATGGAGACTGAGAAAGAAGAGTACTTGAAATAAGAGAAAAAACACTAGTGTGGTATTCTGAAAGCTAGATATAGAAAACATTTCAAGGAGGAGAAATCAAGAAACTATCCTGCATTTTTCATTTGTAAAGTAAAATTTAGATTTGTATTGACTATTGCATTTAGAAACATGGAAGAAATTTGTGACTTTCAGATAAAAGTTTAGAAGAGCAGATATTAAAAATTAATTGTAGGGGATTATAAAAAGAATGGGGGTAGAAAAATTATATCCAAAGATTGAAAACAATAACTTTAGGAGATTTTTTTTTCTGGAAAATAAGACAAGTAATGGGTTGTTATAAAAGTGGAATTTGGAGTTGAAAGAAATTATTATTATTTTTTTATGGTGGAAGAAATAACTGCGTATTTTTTATGCTCATGAAAAATAATTTGTTAGAGAAGTAATAATGGATGGTGCAGGAAATCTGCAGTAATTTTTTTTCTGGAGATCTCATGAAGTGGGGTCTCTATGTAAGGAACACATTATGTAATCCAGTACATAATAGGAATTGTTCTGAAAGTGCTATGAAGGGTTTATGTATAGTAACAGCAGAGAAGACAGATTAGAATACTACAGATGCAGTTTGACCAAGAAGTATTAGGCTTACATTATCTTTTGACAGCTTCTATTTTCTCAGCAACGTAGAAAGTAAGGTCATTAGCTGAAGATAAAGAAATGGTAGGAGATATCTGAGATGGGAAAGGAGAAGGTATATACTAACATTTTTATAAAAGTTGTATCAAAAATATTCTTAGAAAATGCAATAGAGTTGCTTGAAAACATTGTCCAAATAAGATCACAGATTCAGAATATAAACTATGCCATTTATTTTACCATCAAAGAAGGAAGGAGAGACATTATCATCATTCAGAGTTGGAGATCATCATGCCATCTTATCAGGAAAGGATAAGTTATGCTCTAGTAACAAATTATTTCCTAAATTTCAATTATTTAATAAAATAATAGTTTATATCCAATTACTCCTACCAAAAAATTTTGATAAAGGGCTTTGTTCCACATATTCCTTTATAGAATAGGCCAACAGATGGTTTGACAATAGAACACATGTATCCTTGTATCACTGCATCAGAGGAAGAGACAGATTGCAAAATGATATACTAGCTCTTAAATGCTTTAGCTTGTAAAATAAATAAATGGGACTACATCAAACTTAAAAACTTCTGCTCAGCAAAAGAAATCATCAACAAGCATCCTAGTGGGAAAATATATTTGCAAGCAACACCTCCGATAAGGGCCTAATATCTAAAATATGCAAAGAACTCATGCAACTCAATAACAATGAAAAAACAAACGATCCAATCAAAAAATGGGCAGAGGACCTTAACAGATACTTCTCCCTTAAGGACATACAAATGGCCAAGAAATATATGAAAACATTCTCAACTTCACTAGCTGTTAGAGAAATGCAAATCAATATCACAGTGAGATACTATCTCACACCTGTTAGAATGACTATAATCAACAAGATAAGTAATAACAAATGTTGGAAAGGATGAGGAGAAAAAGGAACTCTCATACACTGCTGGTGGGACTGCAAATTGGTACAGCCACTATGGAAAACAGTATGGAGGTTCCTCAAAAAACTAAGAATTGACCTACCATATAATCCAGCAATTCTTATACTGAGTATTTACCCCAAAGACTTGAAAACCCATATCTAAAAAGATATTTGCACACTGATGTTCATAACAGTATGATTCATAGTGGCCAGGACATGGAAGCAACCAAAGTGTCCTCCAATAGATAATTGGCTAAAGAAGTTGTGGTACATATATACAATGGAATATTATTCAGCTTTAAGAAGAGATGAAATACTGCCATTTAGGACATCATGAATGAACTCGAGATAATCATGGTAAGTGAAATAAGCCAGACAGAAAAAGTTGAAAATCACTTTATATCACTTATGTGTGGAATATAAACCTAAAAGTAACAAATGAGCAGGACAAACAGACTCATGGACATGGACTATAAGCTAGTGGTTACCAGAGGACTATAGACTAGTGGTTACTAGTGGGATGGGGGAAGAGGTGAGAGGTAGACAGGATAAAAGGTGTCAAATAAAGGGTTTAAAAGGAGGGTGAAGTGGGTAAAGGGGATCAAATATGTGTTAGCTGAAAGAAACTGGACTTTGGGTGGTAAACACACAATAGAACATGCAAATGTCAAATGATAATGTACACTTGAAAATTATATAATTGTATTGACCAATGCTACCCCTATAAATTTACTTTAAAAAAAAAAATTAATTAATTAATTAAATGCTTTGGCTTGGAAGCAGCATATGACATTTCTACTTACAAGCCATAAGCTAGAACCAGTCACTTCTTTCTGATTAATTGTAAGGGATAAACATAGAAAAGTCCATGGATAACCAATGTGAATAACAGATGTCTGTGACCTAACATTTCCATTTTTTAACATATCAAAATTATGACCTTCCTTGTACAGAAGTACAACTTAAAGACCTCTCAGAGAATTTCTATGAATATTTAGTGTACATGACAATAATTAGAAAAATAAAATTCTCAATGAAATATGGATTCTTGTTGATTTAATGGACAAATATTTTAATGTCTACAAAAGTGTATTATTACCACTTCTACTTGAGTGTCAAAGTCTCCTCCTTTCTGAGTTAAAGTCCTCAAGAAATTAGGAGCAGAAGTTTCAGCTCCCTAAGATAACTTTAATAAGGAGAGATGATTTTAGTATTGTCTAATAGCACGAATTTCAAACATAGTGGTGGAGAATGAATGGTCAGAAGGTAGCAATAAGCTACAAAGAGAATATCTGCATCTCCTACAAGCCAGTGATGGAGAATCAGTGAGAAAATGAAGAATTCACTCTTGAGAGGGCAGCAGGAATCGTAGAACTTACCAAAAGTCAGCTCTCACTTACAGCAATTAAAAGATGGAGAATGGACAGGATGCTAATAACGATTAAGAGTTACTGAAGGCACAGCAGAAAGTGAAATCAGAGCAGGAGACATATAAAGCAATGAGGCTTAGAGAAAAGAGTGTAATAAGTGACCTGTGAGTCCTGGAGATTTTTTGTGATGATACTGTTAAACGAAGATAAAAATCTAATTGAAATAGCTTTGGTAAGGCTGTGAGGGTTGGTAGAGCAGGGGAGGTAAGGATTCTTGTCATACTTGGTGCCAGCTTTTCAATTTGACCAATTGTTGAGTGTAATGATGATCTTCATTAGAATTCTCAGCATTCTAGACTACTATGGGTGGAGGATAAGGGTATTTAACTGACTTCTCCCCACCCCGGGGTGGATGTAATATTTATTAAGGAGATACAGTACTTGAGAATGTAACCAAACATCTTTGGCTCAGAGCCAAAGAAGTCAGCTATGAAAACCAAAACAAAAGAAGTATTCAATGAGGCAGAGAAAATTAGAAAGGTGATGTCACAAAAAGAAATCAAGTACAGATACTGTTTAAAGAAGGCAGTGGAAAATTATACTAAAACGATACTGAGAGATCATGTAATGAAACAGTCCCCAACCTTTTTGTCACCAGGGACTGGTACTCCTATGAGAATCTAATGCCTGGTGATCTAAGGTGTTGCTGAGGCTGATAGAGCTGGGGAGCAGCTGAAAATGCAGAGGAAATTTTGTTGGCTCATCCCCTGCTCACCTCCTGCTGTGTGACCCAGTTCTATTCTGATCCACAGCCTAGGGTTTGGAGATCCCTGATGTGGTGTGTGTGTATCCACATACATGTTCATTTATTTGTTTTTATGGCTATGATAGGTCCTAAAGCAATTATTGTCCTTACCTAAGAAAGATAATTAGATGTTAATAAAATATTTTTATAATTCATTTATTAATCATGTTTATCTGCATATATATATATATATATATATATATATATACATTCATTCATTCACTCAAATACTGCTATATATAGAAAGAGTACATATGATGTGGTAAGTACTGTTAAAAGCTCCAAGATAAAAAGTACAAAAATATCTGTGCATATTAACTTATGATGGATTTTTGCTCACCATGCTAAGCACAAAGAAAAGAATTCTGTCTTCTTAAAAATTATTATTGGTTAAAATATAGGTTAAAAGAAGAAACTCAAACTCACTAATTTGGTTTGTTGATGTTCTAATCAAGGTACAGAATCTCATGAAACATAATTCATAATAAATGTGCAGATTAAATGGAGGCCATTATTTCAAATTAAAATATGATTGTTATAATAATATAAAAAATATTTTTAAAACATTGATATAATAAAATTTTAAATTTGAAATTCATGTGCTTTATGTAGATAGTTACTTTACAGAACATGAAAAATGAAAATTATGAGTTAGATATTAAGTTTCATAGTATTATAATGCTCTATGCTAAACCATGTCTGGCTCTATTTATGATAAACTGAAGTTACACTTGCGGAAATTGCTAGGACACAATCCCATCTCTTTTTACTCTTGGAATCTTTGGGATAGTGAAAAATACTTTGGTTGTTTTTTTAGTACTTTACAAATATGTTAATTTGTTTAAAAGTGTCTTTTTCTTATATTTAAGATATCTAAATCCAGACTTACATTAAATTTTAGGAGAATATAGTTGGACTTTGGTTTTAAGTAAGATAATAGGTGATTTTTCTTAAGGTTTACATTTGATGGAAAAGAACACTATGCAATGAGATGTTCATGAAAAACCTATTATAATAGAGGTTAGACTTACTATTGTGAGAGGAAAATATAAACTGATCTTAAGAAGAAGCACTATATTTTGAAGTTACCACTAAACTTTAGGTAACTGATCTATAACAGAATAAGAAAGTAAAAATAATGGAGTACTTACTTATTCATAAAGAACAATGAAAAAGTACTACAGATGTGATAGTTTATTTCAGCTTTATAAGTTATGTTCTATACCTATTTCATAAAGGGGAAACTGAGCCTTGAGAGATTAAATAAATAGTCCAAGATCAAATTTTGGCTTCAAAGCTTATTTTCTGAATATCAATTATTTCTTCATTCTGCTCTATGACACTGGTTTGTTTCCTGGATATGCTTTTGTTGAGAAGATATAATACTAACTTAATACCAACTTGACTTGAACCTGGAACTTTTCATGCTTATTATTATTTCCCTCATGTCTTGAGTCTAAATTATGATTAGAGTTTAGACTTTCACACTAAGGACTGTAAACTTTCTTTGTTTATAAATGAAAGGGCTCTAGCTGGAGAGTGTGGCAAGTTTTGTTTTAAGGCCCAGTATTCATAACATAATAAGACTAACCAAAGACATTGTGCCAGCCTGTCTGAACTTGGATGAACCTGTGCAAATATTTTTTTGTGTATGATCCACATAGAGAAAGGAATGATGAAGAAAAATCATCGAAGATTCAAAAATATGCCACAAATTATTTTACTCTAGGGCAGAAGAGGATTCCCAACTTCTTCTCCTCTGACATTATTCTGATTCTCTAAGATTCTCCCTACTACATTTTCATTTAGGTATATAGCCAAAAAAAAAAAAAAAAAAAAAAAAAAAGATTGTTAATGTAATGGTACAACTAATACAATTTGGTCTATTTTTTTTCTTAAATTTTACATTTTCAAAAAGAGTCATATTCATCTATTTTTAGCAAACTGTAAGACAGAGAATCGGATTTTACCTTAAATTGTGATTGAAATTTTTACTTGAAACTAATAATAAAATAAAATTTAAAAAAAAGAAAAATACTCTAAAAAAAAAGTCCATATAATGCATGTCTGGAGACTGGTTTCTGAAATGCTTTCTATCCAGTGTGTACAGATTGCAAAGGAAATATGATGTATTTTAAAAAAGAACACAACATAATTGTTTGGGTTGTTGTTGTTTTTTTAATTTTTTAAAATTTATTATTATTATTTGCCTCCTGGTCTTGAGGACTAACAAAGAGGAAAAATATCAAACAAACGAGCACAGTAAAATCAATCAACTTGGCACCTTCTGTCATTTCAATGATGTACTAAGTAGGTGTTACAGTGACAAATACATATAAAGTGTGATTTTAAATAATTAACTCTTTCCATTTAAGAAAATTTGGGTGTGATATACAGAATGTATATTTGTTAAAAATAAATTGGTTAAGATTAATAAGTAGCTTAAAACAGTTAATGTTAAAATCCAAGTTTTCCAAATAAAGGGGCTTAAAGAAAGGGTTCCATTTTATTTGTTGTATTCTGGTCTTTAAGTTCATTAATATAGAGCACTTGCTTCAAAAAATAATTTCTTAGCAAACCATTTCATAAAATAGAATCTGTAATTCAGGTTTCTTTATAAGTTACAGGTATTTTGGCCTTTTATTTCTCTCTGGTAAGAGATATACATAAATTCTCATTTTAGTACAAAAAAAGCATAAATAGAACTGGAGAGCATGTAAAACAAACCAGGTTCTAGGCCTGACACTTAAGTGTTCTGTGACTTTTATCTTTCAATTTAATCTTTCTGTGCTGTAATTACATCATTTTCACATCCTACAGCACAACATATAAGAAGGATGTTAGATTTTAGTGTCCAAATATCTAGAATCTTGATTCTGTGATTTAAATAAATTTAGACAATTTCTAAACCTTCCTAAATCCCATTTGCTCATTTATTATTTATAATAGATGTATAGATAATAAGCTATACCTTAGGGTGTTTTTTAAAAATTGAACATGATGATATATGCAAATGTATTATACATTTTATGTAAATGTATTATAGATAAAACACTTTCCAATGAAAATAAATAAAATTAGTCAGTGATACAGGTATAGAACAACTCAAAACAATTATTTATAGAAAAAAAATGAGCAAGTAGCTATAAAAAGTATTTACCTTTTGATAAAGTTATTTTAATTCTATGACTTAATCTTTAATAAATTACTTTAAATACAGGTCATGATAGAAGCAAGGGAGAGTGTACACATATAATCTCATTGTATCATTATTTGAAGAAAGAAGAAACAAAGTAAATCTCAAGAATAAGGAAATACTTCAGTAATTTTTGGAACATTCAATAAACAATATACTCTAGATAAATTTATATCAGAGTAAGCTAATGTAAAATGATCACTCATCCAAGGCATAAGAAAAAGGAATTTTCTTTGTATTAATACTGCACAAAATTAATTTATCAACTTTTCACAATTAGAATGAACTTTCTTTGACTTATAACACTAAGTTATGTATGTGTTCCACACTGCTACTAGGCTTTCTCATTCTCTTTATGAAGGTGATAGGATTGTGTAAGCAAAGGCATATAATGTAAATCAAACTTCATCCTGGTAGATTGGACTCAAGTTTTCAGCTGTTCTACAACCTAGAGCATATATTCAACTCTAAGTTTAAAGGTCGTGTCCTCTAGCAAATAAGGCTGTAACAACATTTCCCATTCCACCGGATCTTCTATGGAAAGTCGAAGTGTATTGCCCTTCCCCATGAACGCTGGAATGCCTTTGTTGCTGCCTCAGATAGTAGAGAAGTAGCGGGGAAATGATGCTTTGAGGCTCCAAGATCCCTATCCCAAACACCTTCTGATTACTAAAACAATAGTTGTTATAGTTTTAAGTCAGTTTTGAGGTGATGTGTTATATAGCAGTAGATAACCAGAACATCCTCTATAACTTTAGCCAAACTGTTGATAAATGTACAGAATTAGATATAGAATTAATAATTTACAAAAGTAGCTGTATTTCAAAATTTCCTAATGTGCAAACTCAAAATACGCATTACTTGGCATTTATCCTTACTCACTTTTCAGATATGGCCAGAGATCTGCATTTTACATTTTTAATTGAGCTAAAATACACATAAAATAAAGTTTATCATTTTATCCATAAGTGTACAAGGGCATCCACAGTGTTGTAGTACCACCAGTACTTTTAAAGTAGTTCCAGTACTTTTCATCACCCCAGAGGAAACCCAATACCCAATAAGCAGCCATTCCCCATCCCCCATACCTCTAGTCCCTAGCAATCAAAATCCGCTTTCTGTGTTTATGAATTTGTGATCTTTGGATATTTCATATAAATAAAATCAAATTTTTAAGTAGCTTACCAAGTGATTTTGTATACAGACCAGTACTTGTTAGCCAATAGACATTTTAGGGACGGTATACTACTGTGTACAGTAGAAAATTCTCTTCAGGTTAACGTACAGTCTAGTGTTATCTTCCAAAGGCATTAATTTCAGTCGCTAGCCTGGGTCTAAGTACTTGTTTTTCCTTTTACGATGTGCCAAAAAATAACGAGCTCATTTTTAGGTTCTATAATCTTGCTCAGAATGTAAAGTAAATTCTTCAAAGTGTTTGCATTTTGTACAATGTAACTTTATCTCATCTTGAACATTAAAACAGACCTAAGAAGGAGTAAATATTTAATACCAGCCCCACCACTGATTTCCATGATTCATCAGAAATCAACAGTGATTTAGAGAATCAGAAATTACTGGGCTATATTTATTTTTTAAAGCCAGAAACAGGAGTCTGTGAACTCTACAAATCTCACTGCGTCCGTAATAATTCAGTCTCCTTTACATTCTATTGACATAAGTGTGTGTGCGTGTGTGTGTGTGTGTACTTATGTATATATATATATATGTATAATCTGAATATTATTACTTTTTTTAAAAAACAGTCTTTGCCATCACACATGAATGTCTGACATATTTTTTTTCTTTTTGATCTTCTCTTTTTAAATAATATAGTTATTTTCAAATTCTAATACACATGAGAATTTGTTCTCATTTTTGTAATGTAATCCATGACTTTATTCCCAATAACAAGATAAATGTGTTTTAAAGTGATTTATTTTTTATTTTTTTAATAGAAATATCTACAAAATTAATGTTTATGATATTTCTGTTTCATATGTTTAATTTAAATTTCCTAAAACTGAAGTGTTTTAGGTTAGTAAGAATATTTTTCAAGTCCAAATTCTTTTTTTTTAAATGTTTAAACATATTTTTTAATTTAGCTTATTTTTTTTAATTTGACTTTTTTTTGAAGTTTTTTTAAGAAAAAAATTACTCTATCCACCTGGAAGTTAATCTTTTAAATAAACATATGCAGTAGGCTAACTTAATGGCCTCCAAAGATTTCTTAATCTCTGGAATCTGTGAATAAGTGATTTTATATGGCAAAGGGACTTTTAGGATATAATTAAGGACCTTGATATGGGGACATTATTCTAAATTATTTGGATGGGCCCAAAATATTAATCATAAGAGTCATTATAAGAAGGAGGAAGGAAGAAAGAAACCACAGCAAGAGAGAAATTGGAAGACAATATGCTGCTGGATTTGAAGATGGAAGATTGCGCCATGAGGTAAGGAATGCGGTCAGCATCCAGAAACTAGAAAAAGAAGGGGGACATATTTTTCCTAAGATCTCCAGAAGAGATACACCTCTACTGACCCCTCGATTATAGCCCAGTGATACCCAATTAGAACTTCTGACTTCCAAAGTGTAAAATAATAAACCTGTGTGGTTTTAACCTACTAAGTTTGTGGTAATATGTTACATCAGAAACAGAAAACTAATACATTAAAAGAGACATAGTGTTATTCTCTGGTAATTTGTACTAATTCTACCATAAATATGTGTTTTTATTGTCAGATATAATAAACATATCACTTTGACATTCTAGAGCTTTAAATTATTTATTGTTTTAGGAAGGACAATTTTTTAAGCATTTCTTTTTTTATTATTAGTTTCAAGTATACAGTACATTGGTTAGACATCTATATAGTTTATGAAACGATCTTCCTAAATACTCTATCTTCCCTCTGGCTCTACACTCAGCCACTACATTATTGCTGTCTGCATTCCCTATGCCATGCTTCCCAACCCCGTGACTATCTATCAACTACTAATTTGTACTTCTTGCACTTCTCTTTTTCTCAAACCCTCGATCTCCCTCCCCTCTGGCCGTCACCAGATTGTCCTCTGTATTTGAATCTTTTATTGATTAGTTTGTTCTTTTGTTCCTTAGATTCCTCATATAAATGAAATCATATGGTATTTATTTTTCTCTTACTTATTTCATTCAGCATAGTAACCTCTAAGTCCATCCATGACTTTACAAATGATAGGATTCCATTTTTTTAAGGCTGAGTATTATTCCACTGTATATATGAGCCATAACTTTTTCTTATCTCATTGTCTGTTGATGGGCATTTAGGTTGCTTCTATACTTTGGCTATTGTGAACAGCTCTGCTGTGAACATAAGGATGCATATATTTTTACAAATTAGTATTTTGGTTTTCTTTGGATAAATAACCAGAAGTGCAGTTGCTGGGGCAAAAGGTACCTCCCTTTTTAATTTTTTAAGAAACTTCCAGACTGGTTTTCCATAGTGATAATGGCTATTCTGACAGGTGTGATAAGTTACTATAATTTAATAGTAAGTTGTAAAGTTGAATATTGGTAGTCTTATAGTGTCAGAATTGTTTTTTCTTCGAAGCCTGTCAGCTATTCTGAATACTTTTATATTCCACATAAGCAGAATCAGTATGTCAATATTACCAAATATAGATCAGACTGCACTGAATTTATAGATCAAGTTGGGAAGAACTGATGTCTTAATAGTATTGAGTTTTCTTATCCATAAATTGGAATATCACTTTGCTTTGTAGATCTGCTTGATTTTTTTCCCATTGATGTGTTGTATTTTTATGCATACATACATTGTATGTATTTTGTTAGATTTATGCCTAAGTAGTTCTCTCTTTTTTGGTGGTTTTAATTTCAAATTCTAAATGTTTAGTGCAATATATAGGAAAAAATTAACTTTTAGAAATTAACCATTTATTCTGTAACCTTGCTGTAATCATTGACTGTTTCTAGGAATTTTTTTTTAATTTTGTTTTATTTGTTTTTTTTGCTTATTTGTGAATTTGAGATTTTCTACATAAATCATGCCATTTATAAACAAAAATGTTTTTATTTTTCTTCTCAATCTTCTCAATTTCTCATTTGCTGAGATTTTTAGAATAAATGAATGTTGGGGTTTTGCCAATTAATTTTCTGGAACTTATAGATGTAATCACATAATGTTTCTTCTTCAACCTGTTTATGTTATAAAACACATTGAGTTCCAAATGTTGAATCAGCTTTGCACATGGAATAAATCCCATTTGGTTGTGGTGTTTATTTTTATACATTTTTGGACTGATTTGCTAATATTTTGTTGAGAATATTTGCATTTATCTTCAAGAGAGACATTGGTCTATAGTGTTTCTTTCTTGTAATGCCTTTATTTTATTTTGGTATTAGTGTAATTCTGGCCTCATAAAATGAATTAGGAAGTATTCTCTGTGCTTCTATTTACTAGAAGGGATTGTAAAGAATCAGAATAGTTTCTTCCTCAAATGTTTGGTAGAATTAACTAGTGAAATCACCTGGGAATGATGCTTTTTTTGTTGTTTTGAAAGGTCATTAAAAATGAACTCAGTTTATTTACTAGATATGTATGTATTTATGTATTTCTTCTTTTTTGAGTTTTGGTAATTTGTGTCTTTAAAATAATCGATCCATTACCTAGGTTATAAAATGTGCGGACATAGAGTCCTTCATAGTATTCCTCTATTAGTTAGTTTCTAATGTCCATAGCATCAGTAGTAATAAATCTTCCTTCATTTCCCATATTAGTAATTTGTGTCTCCTTTCTCTCCCTTTCTGTCTTTTTTCTTGGTTAGCTTAACTAGAGGTTTATCAATTCTAGTAATCTTTCAAGGAACTAGCTTTTGGTATCATTGGTTTCCTCGATTAATTTCTTATTTTCAATTTCATTGATTTCTGCTCTAATTATTATTATTTTTTTCTTCTATTTGTTTTAAATTTATATTGCTCTTTGTCTTCTAGTTCCCTCGGGTGAAAGCTTGGATTACTGATTTTAGACCATTTTTTTTTTCATATATGCATACAACACTATATATTTTCTTCTAAGTATACTACAAATTTTGACAAGTTGTATTTTCATATTCATTTAGCTCAAAATATTTTTTAAATTTTTCTTGAGACTTCTTCTTTGACTTCTGTGATAGTTAGAAGTATGTTGTTTAATTTCCAGGTATTTTGGAGTTTTCTAACTCTTTAGAAAACTCCAATAATCTAACAGGTTTTCCTTTATAAGTTACTGTTTTCTTCTCCCTGGTTGCCCTGAGAATTCTGTCTTTGTCGTTAATTTTTGATAATTTAATTAAATTATCTAGATTAATTTAATTGTGGTCTGAAAGTAGACATCGTGTGATTCCTATTCTCTTAAACTTGTTAAGTCAGTTTTATGGCCCAGAACATGATAAATCTTGGTAAATCTTCCATGTGAATTTGAGAAAAATGTGACTTAAATGTTATTGTTGGATGAAGTATTCTACAAATATCAATTAGACCCAATTGATTAATAGGGCTATTTAGTTCAACTACATTTTTAATGATTTACTATCTATAGGATCTGTTCATATTTGATAAAGAGGTATTGAGAGCTCTAAATATAATTGTAGATTTATCAATTTCCCTATGCAGTTTTGTCAGTTTTTGCTTTATGATTTTGATGCTGTTACACGTGCATAAACATTAATAATTACACATTCTTGAAGAAATTCATTATGTAACATGTCTCTTTATCCCTGATAATTTCCTTTTGTCAAAAATTAGTATGGAGCTTGGAGAAATATGGTGGAATGAGAGACAACCCCAGATCTCTCCTCTTGAAACAACAATAAACTGAACATCTAAAATTCAATAAAAATCCAAACTGAACACCAGCATGTCTGAGCATGGGATATTCTCATAAGAGCTATCACAGGTCAGAACCCTAGGTGTTGGAAGGTAGACTGGGAGAAATAAAGAAGCTTCCTCTCACAGCCAGAGCTCCCTGGGGGGGCGGGGGAGAGGGGGAAGAGGAGAGAAAGTACAGCGAGTTTTTTGAACAGCCCTACCTAAGAGTGCTATGAGCTCCATGGGGCAGGCTGCAGGACACGGTCATCAGAGCAGAAAGCAGAGAAGCAGGGACAACAGAAAAACAACAGTTGATTTTTACCAGCTGCAGTTGCAAAATCAAGGAGAGCCACAGACCCAACCATCAACCCAGAGGTCTCCCCCACCAACCCTGAGAGAAGGAACTATGAGGAGCCCCAGGGGAATCTGAACAAAAGCTACCGAAACTGTCGCTAACACTGTCAGGGACTGAGACTGAGAGAAGCAAGTGTGATTAAATATCTACAAGAAAATAAAAGCTCATTATTAAGAATTTATATAAAGCAGAGATCCAAGAGGCTTAGATGCCACTTACTGGAATCCAAAAGAAAAGTGCCATCTTTGCAACAGGGTAAAGAGAGACCTTTGTATGATACATCTTCTTTCTGGAGAAACAGCAGAATACACTTCTTGCAGAGAAATAGTCCATTAAACACCATGAACAACCAAGGTGACAAGGCATCTCAGAAAGAAAGAGAAAAAATCTACATAAAATAAGCATACAGACATAGAAATATGAGACTTAAATGACAGAAAATTCAGGACGGTACTTCTGAAAAACTCAGTGAGAACCAAAATGAGTCACATCAACAATTTCAGGAAATGAAAAGTACAACTAGATGAGCAGAGCAAGGAGATTGAAACCCTCATAAAGAACCAAATAGAACTTCTAGAGATAAAAAACACACTGCAAGAACTGAAAAATGAAATAGTACGCTTGGGAAATAGAGTCTACCAAATTGAGGAACAGATCAGTGATATAGAAGACAGAAATCTAGAAATAAAATAGAAGGAAAAAGAGAGAAACCGAAGAATGAAAAAGAATGAAAGAGAAATATAAGAACCAGCCGAAACCATCAGGAGAGGAAGCATAAAAATAACGAGCATTTTCGAAGGCGAAGAAAAAAAAGCAGGGATTAGAAAGCATTTTCTGATAAATGGTAGGTGAAACTTTCCCAAATCTAAGGAATGAGCTAGAGCTTGGAATTCAAAGTCAACAAAACACCCAATTATCTCAACCCAAAAGGCCTTCTCCAGGACACATTGTAGTAAAATTATCAAAAATTAACGACAAAGACAGAATTCTCAGGGCAACCAGGGAGAAGAAAACGGTAACTTATAAAGGAAAACCTGTTAGATTATTGTCAGACTTCTCAACACAGACCTTACAAACCAGAAACGAGTGGACTTAAATATTCAAACTATTAAATGACAGGAACTCAAAGCCTAGAATAATATATCTAGCAAAGCTCTCCTTTAGATATGAAGGAGAAATAAAACATTTCCAGACATACAAAAATTGAGGGAATTCTACACTACGAGACCTGCACTATAGGAAAAACTGAAAGGGGTCAGCTCACCTCAAAAAACTGACAAAAAATAATAATAATAATTAGGAGTAAGGTGACAATCAGGCAAATAGAAGCAGAAGAGTGCAACTCTTACTAAGAACAGAATATTATAAGCTTAAACAATAAGAAGAAATTTATTATAGCAAGATAGGGACAAGTTGAGAAGAATGACTGAAAAGGGGAGGATTCAAAGAACCAAATTCACAAAGAGGAATAGAAATAAGGCCCGCACAGGAGAAAATAGACGACTGTAAATATATAACTATCTTTTAGATATTCACAATGGTAACTACATGCTAAAGATTCAGAACTGAAGTTCATAACATAAAATAAGAAGAACTAGAGAGAAAACCCACAAAAGCCAACCAATATAAAGAAGAGAAACACAAGGACAAGATAGCAATGGAAACACTAAGTTACCAGAAAACAAAAGATAAAATGTCATAAGACGACCTCATATTTTAATAATCACCCTAAATATAAATGGCTGAACTCATTAATAAAAATGGACAAAGTTGCAGATTGGATTGAAAAACAAAACCCAACCATATGCTGCCTCCAAGAGACACATCTCAGCTCCAAAGACAAATGTAGACTCAAAGGGAAAGGATGGAAAGTGATATTTCAAGCAAATGGCATTCAGAGAAAAGTGGGAGTAACAGTACTAATATCGGACAAACTAGAATTCAAAATAAAAAAGGTAAAGAAAGATATTGAGGGACACTCTTAATGATAAAGAGAATTATGCACCAAAAAGACATAACACTTATTAATATCTATGCTCCCAATCAGGTAGCCCAAAATATGTAAAGCAATTACTAACAGATATGGACATATCATCCAAACACAAAATCAATAAGGAAATAACATCCTTAAGTGACACATTAGACAAACTGGAAATAATTGGCATTTACGGAACCAGTCATCCCAAAAGAGCTGCTTATACATTCTTCTCTAGTGCACATGGAACATTCTCAAGAATTGACCACATACTGAGACACAGAGAAAGCCTCAACAAATATAAGAGGGTTGAAATCATACCAAACATATTCTCTAATCATAATGCTTGGAAACTAGAGATCAACTGCAAAAAGAAAGTGGTAAGAACCACCAATAGATGGAGATTAAACAACATGCTACTGAAGAATAACTGGATCAGAGAAGAAATAAAAAGAGAGATCAAGAGCTATATAGAAACAAATGATAATGAAAATACAACATATCAAAATCTTTGGGACATGGCAAAAGTGGTCAGGAGAGGAAAGTTTGTATCATTACAGGCCTATCTCGAAAAATAAGAACAAGCCCAAATAAACAACATAATGCTCCATCTTAAAAAACTAGAAAAGGAAGAACAAATGAAGCCTAAAGTCAGCACAAGGAAAGAAATCATCAAAATTAGAGCAGAAATAAATGAAATTGAAAACAAACAAACAAAACAATAGAAAAAATAAATGCAACAAAGAGCTGGTCCTTTGAGAAGATTAAGAAAATTGGCAATCCCCTGGCTAGACTCACTAAAGAAAAAAGAGAAATGTCACAAATAAACAAAATCAGGTATGAAAGTAAGGAAATTATGACAGGCACTGCAGATATACAAAGGATCATACAAGAATACTATGAAAAAGTATATAACACCAAATTTAATAACCTAGAAGAAATGGACCAGTACTTAGAAAAATACAACCTTTCTAGACTGAATCAGGAAGACCTGGAAAATCTAAATAGACTGATAAGCAGTATGAAATTGAAACAATTTCAAATACCTACCAAAATGTAAAATTCCAGGACCAGATGACTTCACCAATGAATTTTACCAAACATTCAAAGAAGATTTAATACTTATTCTCCTCAAACTTTTCCAAATAATCGAAGAGGATGCAATACTTTCCAACTCATGTTATGAGCTCAGTATTACTCTGATACCAAAACCTAGTAAAGATAGCAGTAAAAAAGAAAACTGCAGACCAATAACTCTCATAAACACTGATAAAAAAATCCTAAATAAGATACTAGCGAACTGAATACAGCACATATTAAAAAGATTATACACCACGATCAAGTGTGCTTTATTCCAGGGGCACAGGGATGCTTCGATATACACAAATCAATTAATGTGATAAACCATATAAACAAATTAAATTTTAAGAATCATATTATCATAACAATAGATGCAGAGAAGCCTTTGACAGGATATAGCATCCATTTATGATCAAAACACTTTACTAAATTAGTATACAAGGTAAGTATGTTAACATAATGAAGACCATATATGACAAACCCTCAGCTAACATTATACTGAATGATGAAAAACTAAAAACCTTCCCTCTAAGATCAGGAACAAGGCAAGGCTGTCCCTTATCGCCACTGTTATTCAATATATGTTGGAAGTCCTAACGATTGCAATCAGACAAGAGAAAGATATAAAAGGCATCGAAATAGGAAACGAAGAAGTCAAACTGTCACTATTTGCGGATGACATGATTCTCTATATAGAAAACTCTAAAGACTCCACAAGAACACTACTAGAAACAATAAGCAAACACAGTAAAGTTTCTGGATATAAAATCAATGTTGAAAAACCCATAGCGTTCCTATACTCTAATAATGAAGTGTCAGAAAAAGAAGTGGAAAAAAATTATTCCTTTTGCGATTGCAACAAGAAGAATAAAATACCTAGGAATAGATCTAACAAAACATGTGAAGGACCTATATAATGAAAACTATAAGACCCTATTAAAAGAAATCGAAGAAGATACAAAGAAATGGAAAGATATTCCGTGTTCTTGGATTGGAATAATCAACATAATTATAATGACCATATTACCTAAAGCATTATACAGGTTTAATGCAATCCTAATCAAAATCTCATCAGCGTTTTTTAAAGAAATAGAACAAAAATTATCAGATTTGTGTGGAAACACAAAAGACCCCGAACTGCCAAAGCCATCCTGAGAAAAAAGAATGAGACTGGAGGCATCATTCTGTCCAACTTTAAATTATACTACAAAGCAACAGTAATCAAAACAGCATGGTATTAGGAGAAAAACAGACACATGGACCACTGAAACAAAATCAAGAATCCAGAAGTAAATCCATATTTATATGGGAAATGATTTTCTACAAAAAAGCCAAAAACATACAATGGAGAAAGGAAAGCCTCTTCAATAAATGGTTCTGAGAAAACTGTAAAGCCACCTGCAACAGAATGAAGCTAGAGTGTTGACTATCACCATATATCAGATTTAACTCAAAATAGCTTAAGCATTGAAATATAAGATCTGAAACAATAAAATGCATAGAATAAAACGTAGAAACTAAACTTAAAGATGTTGGACTTAAAGAGGATTTTATGAATTTGACCTAAAAAGCAAGGAAAGTAAAACAAAAACAAATGAATGAGACTATAACAAACTAAAAAGCTTCTGCTCAGTAAAAAAAAAAAAAAAAAAAAAAAAAAAAATCATCAACAAGATAAAGAGACAACCATCTGAATGGGAGAGATATTTGCAAGCAATGCTTCTGACAAGGTCCTAATATCCAAAATATACAAAGAACTCATACGACTCAATAACAACAAAAAAACAAACAATCCAATCAGAAATTGGGCAGACACTTCTCCTTAGAGGACATACAAATGGCCAACAAATATATGAAAAGATGTTCAACATCACTAGGTATTAGGGAAATGCAAATCAAAACCACAATGAGATACCACTTCACACCTGTTAGACAAGCTATAATCAACAAGATAAGTAATAACAAATGTTGGAGAGGCTGCAGAGAAAAAGGAACCCTCATACACTGCTGGTGGGACTGCAAATTGGTACAGCCACTATGGAAAACAGTATGGAGGTTCCTCAAAAAACTAGAAATTGATCTATCATATAATCCCACAATCCCTCTACTAGATTTTACCCCAAAGACTAGAAAACCCATATCCAAAAAGATATTTGCACACCGATGTTAGCAACATTATTCGCGGTGACCAGGACCAAAAGATATTTGCACACCGTGAATAGCAACATTATTCACAGTAACTGGGACATGAAAGCAACAGAAATGTACTATGAAGTTGTGGTACATATATATAATGAAATATTATTCAACCATAAGAAAGGATGAAATACTGCCTTTTGTGACAACATGGATGGACCTCGAGATAATCATGGTAAGCGAAATAAGGTAGACAGAAAAAGTTGAAAATCACATGATATCACTTATATGTGATTTTAACCTAGGTTTATATATGAGATATAAACCTAAAAGGAGCAAATGAACATGGTCATGGTCAATAGACTAATGGTTACCAGAGAGTAGAGTGGAGGGGAGATGCGGGAAGTAGACGAGATTAAGAGTGTCAAATATGTGGTGACAGGAAGAAATCTAACTCTGGAAGATGAACAGAGTGTAAACATATATATGCCTTACTGTTAAAGTGTACAGTTGAAACTTATTGGATTTCGTTAGCTGTAGGGATCTAAAGCTCCCAAAATTCAAAAGAGTGCATGGATTATCTCGAGAGGCCTGCTTGCATAAAAAAGGGAGAAGGCTGGTTCTGTGGAATTCCAGGAAGAAGAAGATTAAGTATAGACAAAGGGAGTGTCGGAGCGAGTGTCAAAGGAAGTGTCCATTGTACCTGGACCTTCAGGATGTTACTTTAATTATGTTATCTTGGGATACACAAAGGAACAGATTATGTATAAAAAGGAGCATAAGAAATAAACTCGGAGAGACAGTTGTGAGATCTGTTCTCCCTCCTGCACCCTGTCTGTCTTCTCTTTTTTCTCAGTCCCCGCTCCCCCATTCAGGTACCTGGTTTGACTTGGTCGGCTGGTTTCCGACAGTTAGCCAATGAGACCATAAGAAATAAATTAATAATTTAAAAAAATTAAAATGGTTACTATAGTGTTAGCATGATATGTCTTTCTTCAACTCTTTCTTTTAAATAAATCTGTGTCTTTGCATTTAAGTGAGTTTCTTCTAGACACCATGTAGTTGGATCTGTATTTCTTTTTAATTTAGTCTGACAATCTTTGACTTTAGTTGTTTTATTTAGATTCTTTCTATTGAAAGTAATTTACTGATATAGATGGAGTAATATTTACCATGTTTGTAACGATGTTTTATTTGTTGTGCTTATTATTTGTTTATCTTTTAATCTTCTCTTAATTTTTGCCTTTTCTGATTTTATCTGAGAATTTATTTGATTCCAATCTCGTTCCTTTTTCAGTATATTGATTTTCCTTCTTTTCAATTGTTACTCTAGTTTGCAAAATACATTTACAACTAAGTCCACTTTAAATAACATGGTATTACTTCACAGGTAGAGAATGTAACTTATAATAAAGTTTTCCTAATTTCTTCCTCCCATTCCATGTAATATTTCTGCCATTCATTTTACTTATCTATATGCTATAATCACCCAATATAGTGTTGTTATCATTGCTTTGAACAAATGGTTATCTACTACACTAAATAGGACTAAGAAAAATGAAATAATTTATTTCTTTCACTTAATTTTTCTTTTTTTTTTAATGTAGTTATGAGGTCTGGAAATTTCTAATTGTTTACTCTCCACTAAACTGTGAGTGGAGGATAAATAAGGTAATTGTTAACCCCTCCACTGGCTCTTAAGTTCTTTGATCTCTGGTTAAGTGTTTACTTCAGTGATTTCTTTTATTCTTTAAATAAATTTTACTCTTAGAATAGCAGTATTTTTCTTTTATTTTCATTTTGAATGAAATTAATTAAATATGATCTGAAATTCTGTTTACTCCAAGCTTATTTTCAAAATCACAGATAATTTCTCAAGTTTTCATGATGAAAAATGATGCCAATCCTATGAAAGTTCTAAAATGAATTAAATACTCTACAATATATACCATGCTTTTCTTTGGTTGAGCAGATTATCGGTGAGAGTAGTTACATTTTTAAAAATACCCTCCATGTACTTTTATA
This sequence comes from Pteropus medius, assembly GCF_902729225.1. Taxonomy (NCBI): domain Eukaryota; kingdom Metazoa; phylum Chordata; class Mammalia; order Chiroptera; family Pteropodidae; genus Pteropus; species Pteropus medius. Next base: position 3,208,226 of record NW_024346771.1, read on the forward strand.
ACTAGAACCAAATATCAAAATTCTATGAACAAATCTGCATAACTGGCTGTTTGATCATTTTTTAAAATACTAAGCAAAATCATGCTATGTTAAGAAATAAATTTAATAAAAATCTTGTTGATTATGACACTTTTTAATCACTTACTATTAAAGCTGTCCCTTCTTCTCTCCTTAAGCTGACTCTTTTCCAATGATTAATTCTCACACTAGGATTTTTCAGAGTGTTTGTTCACTAAAATGGCTCAGTAGGATTTCCTAAACAGGACATTAACATGAGCAGTGGTGTGGGAAGATTAAAGATTAAAAGTTGCGTTTAATTTTCTAAACACTGGGAGCGAAATTTGCCTGTGGGATATTTTCTGTTCACAGGTTGAAAACCCAGAAACTGTATATAATAGAAATGCTCTGGTTTACTTAGCACTGCACTTTGGCCTCATGGAAATTTTTAATGTGCACAGGTGTACTAATTTTTATATTAATTTATCTTAGTTTTCTTTAAACCTTAAAATGAGATAATTTCATGAAAATACTTAGAAAAACTTTGAGGGAAATATTTTTTCAATCTTCTTGTCTGTCATAGTCACGACATCACTCAGAGCCACCTCTACAATCATCTTTTCCAATAAAATATTCTTTGAACTCTATCTGTGGTTTAATCTATGGTTGTAGTTTCAGAGTTCCTGTGCCATATTGTGCCTACCTCTTTATGTCATGTATTAGCAGTCCTCAACTTACGATGGCTCAACTTATAATTTTTTTAACATTTTACTTATGTTTGCTAGTTTATTATTCAGATATAATTCAGGAACATCCAGACGGAAAAGATGCATAGGGTAAAGTGTAAGAGGTGGACACAGAGCTCCCATGCCCTATCTGGGTGCACCACCCACTTGGCACTTTGGAGTGTTCACCAACATGGAAGTTCATCAAATCTTGATTTTCAAGACTTTTTATTTTCTTAAATAACATATGTATATATTTCAATTATACTTGATATATAATATTATATTTGTTTCAGGTGTACAACATAGTGATTAGATATTTATAAAACTCACAAAGTGATCACCCCGATAAATCTAGTACCTATCTGATACCATACATAGTTATTATAATATTATTGGCTATATTCCTTATGTTATACTTTATATCTCCATGACTATTTTGGAATTACCAATTTGAACTTAATCCCTTCCCCCTTTTTTACTGAACCTCATAACCTCCCTCCCATGTGGTAACCCTCAAAATGTCCTCTGTATCTATGAGTTTATTTCTGTTTTGTTTATTTTGTTCTTCAGATTCCACATGTCTGTGAATTATATGGTGTTTGCCTTTCTATATCTGTCTTACTCCACTCAATACAATACCCTCTAGGTCCATCATGAAATACCTTTTTCTAACACTTTACTTTCAGACTCTGTATGTCTTTTAACCTAAAGGGAGTCTCTTGTAGGCAGCATATGTAAGGGTCTTGTTTTCTTATCCATTCAGCCACTCTACCTTTTGATTGGAGCATTTAATTTTTTTTTTTCATTTGAAGTACTTGTTGATAGAGATGCAGTTATTGCAATTCTTTATTTGTATTTTTGATATGTATTTTTTTCTTCTTCTTAAAGTATCCCTCCAACATTTCCTGTTATTCTGGCTTAGTGTTGATGAACTCCTTCAGCTTTTTCTTGTCTGGGAAGCTCTTTATCTATCCTTCGAGTCTAAATGATAGCTTCGCTGGGTAAAGTAATCATAGAGTAATCTTAGATGTAGGCCCTTGCTTTTCATCACTTTGAATATTTTGTGCCAAACCCTTCTGGCCTGCAAAGTTTCTGTTGAGAAATCATCTGACCAACTTATGGGAGCTCCCTTATACGCTTTTCTCTTGCTGTTTTCAAGATTCTCTCTTTGTCTTTAACTTTTGGCATTTAAATTATGATGTGACTTGGTGTGAGCCTCTTTGGGTTTATCTTGTTTAGGACTCCCTGAGCCTCCTGGGGTTGCATGTCTATTTTCTTCACCAGGTTAGGAAAGTTTTCTGTCATTATTTGTTCAAATAGGTTTTTAATTTCTTGCATTCTCTCTTTCCATTCTGGTACCCCTAAGATGTGGATGTTGTCCTAGAGGCCCTTAAACTATCCTCATTTTTTTAGATTCTGTTTTCTCACTGCTGTCTGATTGGGTGTCCTCCACTACCCCATACTCTAAACCACTGATTTGATCATCTTCTTCATCCAATCTATTAATTCCCTCTAATATACTCTTCATCTCAGATATTGTATTATTTTTGACTAGTTCCCTTTTATGTTTTTCATCTCCATTTTTATGTTTTCTATCCCTGTTAAAGTTCTCACTGAGTTCATCTACTCTTATCTTAAGTTCCTTGAGCATCCTCTAAACAGTGTCTGGAACTCTGCATCTGGTAGATTGCTTGTTTTCATTTTGTTTAGTTCTTTTTCTAGAGCTTTGTTATGTTCTTTTACATGAGACATGTTTCTTTGTCTCCCCCATTTTGACTGCCTCCCTGTGTTTGTTTCTGTGTATTAGGTAGAGCTCCTAAGTCTCTCAGTCTTAGTAGAGTGATTTTACATAGTAAGTGTCCTGTGGGGTCCAATGGCACAGCCTTCCTCGGTCACCTGAGCCAGGTACTAAAGGTGTGTTCCTTGCATGGGTTGCCCTCCTGTTATAATTGAGCCTTGGTTGCTGGTTGTTTATGAGGATTGGACAGTGAGGGGCCAACCCTATGGAGCAGGATTCACTTTAGCAATGCTCTGGTACCTGCACAGTCTGCTCTTTGGGTGTGTCCTCCTCAGATGCTTCCCTGGGAGGTGCTTTGGCTCTGGTGCCAGTTGAAGCAGGCCACTGGGTGTGCCAGTGCCAGTGCCTCCTGGGATGGGCCTCCCTGAAGGCCAAGTTCAGCTGCAGTCTGTGCATTTCAGACACCACTTGGTAAGAGTCATCAAGCAATTTTTTGGTGGCTGCCACCCAGGCTGGGCTTAGGTGACTCAAGAGGCCAAGCCAGGAACTTAGGCTGGCTGCAGCTAGAGCCAAGCTTGGGGCTGCTCAGCAAGAGGTACAGGGCACGCCGAGACCAGATGCTACTTCTCTGGGTTTTATAGTCTTTGATAGATTTTAGGAAAGTTCATAGCATGAGTCAAGACAGGCCATTTGTATGGAATAAGCCACTAGAGGCAGTTTGGGTGGGCTTACAAGGTGAGTTGGGATCTCGGATTCACCTGGGTGTAGTGATCTATGTTAATCAGATATGGAGTTAACCAGACTCAGATATGGTGGCCACCAGTGTCAGCACACTGGGAATGTGGAGGGCTCAACAAGGGAACAATTATTTCTGCCAATACTTCTGTCTAGGAGAAAGACGCTCTTACAGTCCTTGCCATGAAGTCTAACAATTTAGTTCCCCCCCGTGTGTCCTTGGCACTCTTGAGCAGTTGCCCAGCTCTTGAATTCAGAACAAGTGAGTCTGTCATGAGTAAGTCTGGGTGTGGGCCTTTTAAGAGTAAAGTCTGCTAATCCCACAGCCCTCTGTGTCACTCAGCCACAATCTCTGCAGGTTTTCACAACCAAAGTTTGTGAGGACTTCACTTCCCAGCATTGGAACCCTGGGTAGAGTGCCCAGCGTGGAGCCAGAACCCTTCACTCCACTTGGGATGCAGGGGCCTCTGCAACCAAGAGACCCGTTGTGATTCTCAACTGCCAAATGTAGTTGTAGGACCAGGCCATTCCTCATTTTGCCCCTCCTACCTGTCTAGAGGTGATCTCTTATGTATGTCCCTAGTTGTAGGACTTCTGTTCGGCCAGACCTCAGGTGACTCCCAGTGATGGCTGTTCTGTAGTTTTGTTATAATTTTGGTGTGATCATGAGAGGAGGCGAGCTCAGCATCTACCTTCTATGCCACCTTGACTGGATCCTCAACTTACAATTTTTTGGCCTTATGATGTGGAAGCAATACACATTTAATAGAAAGCTTACTTTGAATTTTGAATTTTTATCTTTCCCCAGCTAGCAATATGTGATAGGATACCCTCTCATGATACTGAACAATGACAGCAAGCTGCATTTCCTAGTCAGCCACATGATCACAAGGTAAATAACCAATACTTTACATCATTCTGTGTTGTCAGCATTTTTTTTTGGATATTGTGTTTTGTGTTTGCGTAACCTATCATGTCTCCAAACACCCATCTGTGTCTCTTGTGGTGGTAACAAGAAGCGGAAAGCAATTTCTCACAATAAAGCTCAAGATAATTGCTCAACTATAGGCTAATGTAAGTGTTCTGAGCACATTTAAGGTAGGCTAGGCTAAGCTACGATGTTTGATAGGTTAAGTGTATTAAATACATTTCTGACTTACGATATTTTCAACTTAATATGGGTTTATTGGGATGTAACCCCATGGTAAATTGAGGAGCATCTGTATTCTATTATAATCATATTAGTCTTTTAGAAGACTAATTAGTATTATTACTAATGCTAATAATCATGATAGTCTTTTAGAAGTTTAGAGAAGTTAAGTCACAGTAAGTATCAGTGCAATATTTATTTAGGTAACTCAAGTTCGAATTTAAATCCAGATTTGTTTTATTCCAAAGTCTATTTTTTCCCCAAGATATGATGTGGCCATACTCTTGAATGACAACATAAGAATTACTAATTTAATCAGAAAACAGGATGTAAATAATGATTCTGAAATTTTAGTGTATGCTGTGCAATTCTAAAAATCCCTAACAAAAAAAAAAATATGTGAACAAATAATTAAACAAAGCAGTGTGTATGGGAACATAATAATGTTGGCTACTATAGAAAAATAACCACCAAACTCAGTGGCTGTCAGTAAGTGGCTTTATTGCCAACTCACATAGATAGTCCACAGAGCATCCAGACTGTTCCTTTTGGTGATAAGGAGACAAAGTATGCTCATTAGAGATTTTTTGGATCTCAAGCTGATGGAGTCTGTGCCACCTGAAATATGGCACAATTTTGTGGCTTTTCTTGGGCACGAGTGTTCCAGCCAGCAAAAAAAAGAAGGTAGAGAATCACACATGAGGCTTTTTATGGGCAAGATCTGAAGTGATGCAGAGCACTTCTATTCCCATTCCATTGGTAGTAACTCAGTAAAATAATCATAACTATTTGTGTAAGAGGTTGGAATATATAGTCTCTGTATTAGAAATATGAGAGAGAAACAGTTTTGATGAACGTCTAGTCAGTTCTATAACAGGTTGATCTCCTAGTCAGCAATATCCATTTTCCCTCTAAGAACATTCTCACCACCTCTCCAAAGAAACTACCCATGGTTCTATTCAATCACTGTATCTAACTCAGTGTTTGCATTTGATCTCTTATGGAATACCCATTTTAAGTTTTAACCTCAAGTTTGTGAAGTATCGGTAACCAAAATACATACTAGTAAACTAATGCTAATATGTTCTAGAATTGGACATATTCAAAGGTCCCACCTCCTGAGTGATAAGTTCACATTTGCTTTAGATAAATTTTGAGTAAACTTATAATTGTAATAGTTTCTGATTTCTTTTCAGATTAGAATTGGAATTGCAGTTGGTTAGTGGAACTTGGGGGAAACCAAGTAGTAAAAAAGAAATTTTGGAAAAGTAACAGCAACCACAAGACAGAAGAGAATGCAGACTCTAGAATTCAAAATTTAGTTATATGTAACTGTTCTTTCCCCAGGGTGCAGATTAAAAGCAGAGACATTATCCCAATTTAACACGTGGATACTATAGAAATCTGAAAAATGTAAATAAAAAATATGATGGAAATGCAAAGTGTTTGATTAGTGTTAAAGATAATTTTTTTCTGTTCATTAATGCATGTAAGAAATGTCATAATTTTAGTTTTCAAGCACTAGATTTGCTGAGTATGTCCCTTTGTGTTTTTGAAACATGTGCATCAGATGCATAAAATTGCAAACTACCTAAAAATTTTTGACCATTATTTGTTATGTGATGCCACAGTTTAAGTGTAACGTATTCTAAGACCAGCAGAATACTTTATAAACACAAGGGAAAATATTTGGAAGGCAATTTACAACTGACATGTGGGTAATAGTGAGTGAGAGTTGGCATTAAGAATATTTTCAGAGATTCTGAGCAATGAGATAAATGTTTGTTATGAAGCATGTTTCATACAAGGTCAGAAAAGAATTGAGTCAAATTATCTTTCTGTGAGGAAAATAGCCTTAAAAATTAAGATTAGTTATTTTAATTTGTTTGTCTAGACAACTTTGGAACACACATTTATCTCATATTTTATTATCCTATTGATAGGTATTAATAACTGCTGAGGAATACATCTATTTTAAAATGGAGATGAGGATAAGTTAATATTAACAACTTATTGTTCAAGTCTTATAATAGAGCCATTTCTTATGTTTTTCATTTAATTTTCAGAGTAAATACAATTATTATATTCAATGATGATATTATAGACCTGAAGCTCCATATTTTGAGGGACCTGAAATTTATACTATTTGTGTGGCCGCGTATTTTGCAATTTTCTTTAAAATTCTATAAGAAAGATCTTGTTCAAGTGAGAGGCATTTAAGGTTAAGCTTCTCATAGCATCATGGTAACATAGCCTTTACCTATAGTGGAGATGTGAAAACTTAGTCTTAGAAAAGTTAAGTAATTGTCGTAGTAAAAAGCGGTAAATCTCACATTTAAATCTATGTGATTCTGAGTCTACAGACCATAATCTTTCAATTCAAAGTGTGGATAACTAGTAAATTGATCTTAAAAAGTAAGGAATGTATATCAACCTTGGTAGATCAAAGGAGACAATGTTCAACTTGCCATTTCCTTTAGTCACTGGACACAAATAGCCTGCTTGGTTTGTGCAGAAATCCATAGAAATGGTCTCTCTCTCTCTCTCTCTAGTCTTAGAGAGGTCAAGCTATATTTTTATTGGGAAAATTATGACATTATATAATAATTATTTCTGTACCACTTTTTTCTCCTCCCGTCAGCTAAGTGCACATTAAATAGTTACTATATCTTATTGATCTGTCTCCTATGCTTTAGACAATGCTTGACACAAAGTAGGTTCTTGATATCTATCTGCAATGTGTCCTCTTAGATTCAAAAGATGATATATTTTACGAATACTAATCTATAAAAAATAGTTCCCAGTTTTGATCTAAAATAGACGTTGATTGATACATTTAAAAATTAACACTACAACCTGTATTTTAAGCTGCTCAAAGTCAGAATGGGACAGTAATCACTAGATATTCTCTTGGAAATCTCATCTGAGTTCTTAGAGTTGTCTTTCTCAAGACATCAAGGTTACTGACATTAGTGCTGAGGATAACTTACACTGTATATTACGGCACAGACTACTTGTAGGAATAATTTTTTACTTGTTGAATATTTGGCTCCTTCATTGGAAGTATAGACAACATAAATGTTTCCATTGTCCATGAAACCAAAATTAATAATAATAATAAGCCAATAATGCCAGAAAATACTACAAAAGAAGTGAGCTAACAAGCAAAGAAGTAGCCCTATTTGGCATGAAAATAAATATATGTTTATGACTCTTTTAGGCACTATTTGTACTCTTTCTTTAACAAATGTCAGAATCTCACTTCAACATAATGTAAGCCAAAAGATAATTATTGGCTCTAATAAAGAGAGCAAGTAAGATTAGTTTTCAGATGAGAAAACCATGACACAAGTTAAACCACATTAGTCATTCTCTTTCTTCTCCCAATTTATTTCTGTTTCTCTAATTTTGTATTCATTTCTTTGCACTTCAGGTGTGTTTTCTCCATTTTGAAGAGAACACAATGGTTAGCACTTTTCAGGGGTAAATCTAGATTATGGACAAGTCCAAAAGGTTTTGTCTCTGCCTTCTCCAACCAGAAACTACCCCATTATTGGCACCTGCCCCATTTCCACCTACTTGGTCATAGGTACATGTGAGTAATCAATAGTTGGAAGAAAAAGAGCAATTTCCAAAAGAATGGGTACCATATTAGCCAGAATAAAACATCGTATATTTATCATAGTGATGGCTTTAGATTAAAGTAAAAATGTGTCCATGAAGTATATTCTGGAGTGTATATCCAGTTTCTATAGAAATATTTCAATTTTACTAATTCTTTACAAGATATCTCTTAAATACATATATCCATAACTAGTTCTCTAGATTCTTTACCCTTAGTATTGAAATCGATCATCATTGTCTTACATTCTGTCTGCTTATATTATGTACTTAAACATTACTATGCACTTGATAACTCTTAGTAACATTATCATTTTAGTCTATTTATTTTAATTCTGAGTAGACCCTGTGCATCTAACTTATAAAGCTAATAGCATATATATTTTTTTTACATTGTTATTTATTTATTCCAATTTCATTGTTACTTGCTAATTTTGTCTCATTTGAAAAAGACATAAAATGAGAAAATAGCAATTAAGATATCCATTTAATTTTTGCCTTTCCTGGCTTTTGTTCAACAAACTTTGTAATTATTTTTAGGGTAGCTACTAGTGCACTAAACATATTTATTAAAGCTTCTTTCAGAATGTTATGATTTTAATTCTATAAAATTTGTCTCTGAAGTTTTATTATGTATATCAATGTATACTAATTTTTCACTTTGAGGGTTTTAAATGATGCAGGTATTTTTAGATATTTAAATATAAAAGTTATGAGTTATTCCTTTACATTTCTTTTTGTTGTCATATCTCTCATGCTTTTATTTTTTTTGTAGTTGTTAAATCTCCTGAGATCTCAGTCCAGTGGCTGGGATTAGCATCATTATAAATTAAGCACAAAACTATGTTGTGTTCTATAATACTTATCATCCATATAGAAATTTATAATTGCTTTAAAAAGATCCTTATTGCCATTGTGAAAATGAATTTTCATTTCTTCATTTTACGGTTTTTTTCTTACTCTAACACCCATAAAATTTGCCTTGTTACTCATGGAAAATATTGAGTTTTTCTCCCGTCTGCTAACCTTAAAAGTCAGTGAATTAATGTTTTCTCTTAATTTTTGTGAGAGAATCTTCATGTCATACTATATAAATTATTTTTTTCACATATAAACTCATTCCCTCATAAAACTCCTAGTTTCTGAAGCACCCGTTATTATAATAAACAAGAACATCAGAAAAAACAAAATTAACAATAATAATTTACATTTTTAAAAAATCGATATTACTGGAATTTTGTCATTGTTTAGTTCAACTAATGACTCCTAGACATAGAAGGAATAGATATTAAATTAACTTTCACAGATTATTTTAATTTTAATTTTTTATTTGAGATATTGTTATTTTAATTTTATTTATTTACTTATTTGTTTGTTTGTTTGTTTGTTTAATAGTGACATTAGTTAACAAAATCCAATAAGTTTCAGCTGTACACTTTAACAGTAAGGCATATATATGTGTACACTGTGTGTTCCTCTCCCAGAGTTAGATTTCTTCTTGTCACCACATATTTGACACCCTTAATCTTGTCTACCTCCCATGTCCCCACTCCATCCTACCCTCTGGTAACCACTAGTCCGTTGACCATGACCATGTTCATTTGTTTCTTTTAGGTTTATATCTCACATATAAGTGATATCATGTGATTTTCAACTTTTTCTGTCTGCCTTATTTCGCTTACCATGATTATCTCAAGGTCCATCCATGTTGTCGCAAAAGGCAGTATTTCATCTCTTCTTATTGCTGAGTAATATTCCATTCTATATATGTACCATTGCTTCTTTAGCCATTCTTGTATTTAGGACACTTCTGTTGCTTCCATGTCCTGGCCACCGTGAATAACACTGCTATGACCATTGATGTGCAAATTTCTTTTTGGATATGGGTTTTCAAGTCTTTTGGGGTAAAACCCATTAGAGGGATTGTGAGATCATATGGTAGATCAATTCCTAGTTTTTTGAAGAACCTCCATATTGTTTTCCATAGTGGCTGTACCAATTTGCAGTCCCACCAGCAGTGTATGAAGGTTCCTTTTTCTTTACATCCCCTCCAATATCTGTTATTGGACTATTGTTAACAGCTATCCTAACAGGTGTGAAGTGGTATCTCATTGTGGTTTTGATTAGATTTTCCTAATAGCTAGCGATGTTGAGCATCTTTTCATTTATTTGTTGGCCATTTGTATGTCCTCCAGGGAGAAGTGTCTGTTCCGGTCCACTGCCCATTTTATGATTTGATCATTTGGTGTTTTGTTGTTGTTGTTGTTGTTATTGAGTTGTATGAGTTCTTTGTATATTTTGGATATTAGGCCCTTATCGAAGACATTGCCTGCAAATATATTTTTTCCATTTGGATGCTTGTCTCTTTACCTTGTTGACGATTTCTTTAGCTGAGCAAAAGCTTTTTAGTTTGATGTAGTCCCATTCATTTATTTTTACTTTCATTTCATTTGCCTTTGAAGTCAAATTCATAAAATTTTCTTTAAGTCCAAGATCCTTGAGTTTAGTTCCTATGTTTTCTTCTATACATTTTATTGTTTCAGGTCTTATATTCAGGTCCTTAATCAATTTTAAGTTAATTTTGGTGTGTAGTAATAGACAACAGTCTAGTAGTCTAGTTTCCTTCTTTTGCAGGTGGCTTTCCAGTTTTCCCAGCACCATTTATTGAAGAGGCTTTCTTTTCTCTACTGTATGCTTTTGCCTTTTATGTCGAAAAACATTGCCCATATAAACATGGGGTGATTTCTGGACTCTAGATTCTGTTCCACTGGTCAGTATGTCTATTTTTCTGCCAGTACCATGCTGTTTTGATTACTGTTGCTTTGTAGTATAATTTGAAGTTCTTTTCTTTTTTTCAGGATGGCTTTGGCAATTTGGGTTTCTTAGGCTTCCATACAAATCTGATGATTTTTTGTTCTATTTCTTTAAAAAATACCGATGGGATTTTGATGTGGATTGTATTAAATCTGTCAAATGCTTTAGGTAATATGGTCATTTTAACCATGTTGATTCTTCCATTCCAAGAACACGGAATATCTTTCCATTTCTTTGTATATTCTTCAATTTCTTTTAATTGTGTCTTGTAGTTTTCATTATATAGGTTCTTCACATGTCTTTGTAGTCGATTTTTGATAATTTTAATATAATTGTCTTGGTGAAGGCCTTTCTGGGTTGAGATAATTAAGTGTTCTGTGGACTTCTTGAATTCCAAGCTCCAATTCATTCCTTAGATTTGGGAAATTCTCATCAACTATTTGTCTGAAAATGCTTTCTAGTCCCTGTTCTTTTTTTTCCCTTTTGATAATGCCTATCATTCTTATGTTTCCTCTCCTGATGGTATCAGCTAGTTCTTAAATTTCTCTTTCATTATTTTTCATTCTTCGGTTTCTCTCTTCTTTCTCTAATTTATTTCTAGATTTCTGACTTCGATATAACTGATCCTTTCCTCCATTTGGTCGACTCTATTTCCCAACCTTGCTATTTCATTTTTCAGTTCTTGCATTGTGTTTTTCCTTTATCTCCAGAAGATCTATTTGGTTCTTTTTGAGAGTTTCAGTCTCTTTGCTAAAGAATTCATTCTGCTCATCTAGTTGTTTTTTTCATTTCCTGAAATTATTGATATGACTCATTTTGGATCTTACTGAGTTTTTTCAGAAGTACCATCCTGAATTCTCTGTCATTTAAGTTGCATATTTCTATGTCTGTAAGCTTATTTTTTGAAGATTTTTCTCTCTTTTTTTTTTTTTTTAAGAGGCCTTGTCTCCTGGGTTGTTCATGGTATTTAATAGATTAGTTCACCGCCTGGGCATTAATGGAAGCATATTCTGCTTTTCTTTTTCCAAAAGATGTATTATATAAAGGTCTCTCTTTAGCCTGTTACAAAGAAGGCATTTTTCTTTTGGTTTCCTGCAGGTGGTGTCTAAGCCTCTTGGGTTCCTGCTTTATATAAACCTTAATGCTTTTTTTTTTTCCTTATAGATGTTTAATCACACTTGCTTCTCTCAGTCTCAGTCCCTGTCAGTGTTAGCGACAGTTTCAATAGTGTTTGCTTAGATTCCACTGGGGCTCGGTTTTTGGTCTCAGAGAATATGGAGGGGAGATTCCCTCTAGGTTTGGGAATAGGGGCTGTGGCTCAGTCTTGGTTTTGAAACTGCGTCCCATAAAAATCAACTGTTCTTTCTCTGCTATACCTGCTTCTCTGCTTTCTGCTCTGATGACTGGGCCCTGTCTTAGGCCACATGGAATTCACAGCTCTCCCAGGCAAGGCTGTTCAGGGAACTCAACACACCTTCTACCTTACTGGCTCCTCCTACAGGGAGCTCTGGCTGCAAGAACTAGCTTCTTTGTTTATCTCAGTCCACTGGACACCTGGGGTTCTGACCTCTGGTATCTCTTAAGTTCAGGTCCCACACTCAGTCATGCCTGCGTGCAGTTTGGGTGTTTTTGGTTAAGTTTTAGGTATTCAGTTTATTGTTTCAAGGAGAAAGATATGGGGACATCTCTCATTCTGTCATGTTTCTCCAAACTCTGTTCTGATCATTTTAATTTTAGAAAACATATATTGATTTTCTACATATGGCTATAAATACACACTTTTTCCCCCCTAAAACAATCAGTTTAGAAATCAGAGCTTTGCTACTTATGGAATATTCCTAATGAATTTTACATAATTACAAAAAATGCATTTTATTAACATTTTTCCATAACATGATGAGTTTTAATATTTGACAGGATAAGATACTTGTTATGGACTGGAAGGGTTGTCTCCAAAGATTCTGTAATACCAAATCAAAAAAAAAAATGTTAAAACAACTATTAAAGTCTAAAACAAACTCTGAGACAGCCTATGAAACATGAGATGGCATCAAATTCAGCTGAATGAGTGAAGTATCGAAATAGTTTTAAATTATTGCTTACTCTAAGAAATTAATCACTTAAAAATAATACGACTGCTGCCAGAGCAAGAACTTCTTTTATGCAACAAGAGTACTACTGACTACTACCAACTACTAATTGTTAAGACAATACAGAAATTGGCCACTTTTTCATAATATGTATTACAGTTATTTTCTTATGTTTTATTTGCTTCATGTCATTTTATTATTAATGAATCAAATGATAATTCTTGTAATATCTTCAAATGGAAATTTATGTTGAGATGGGGTAGGAATATCTAAAATATCTATGAAACAATCATTAAAAATTTCTAAAGAAATAAATTAAGTCCAGATTAATTTATAAATTTAAATCAGACAATATAGAAACTAAGGGTGAATATGCTGAGTTATATTAACTACACATTTAAGTCTTTTTAAGTATATCTTAAATTATCTAAATTATTCAACCCAAAATTTAAAAAAAAAACAAAAACCCATAACTGATTATTAGAGTAGGTATGAAAGAACTATTCCACAATGTCATTAAGAAGTACCATTTCTTAGAGGGAGAATCCTCTTTCAAAATCCTCTTGACATATCTCCACGGCTCTTGGTCTTATATGAAGGGTGACTTATAGGACAATGCAACAGCTAAATCCTTATGTCTCTCTTTCATTGTAGTCTATGTTCAACAGTTAATTTCTTAACCGTCACTCTTCCTGTCACTCTTCACACATTCAACAAGCTTTATTTTTCTTCATAGTACTCATCAAACATTCCCCTACTTTCTTATATATAATTATTTAAATTTTAAATATTTGTTTGTTTACTAATTTCTCATCTACATCCTCTGTTAAAGTGTAAGCTCAAAAAATCGGAAGGTATTTATTATTTTATCCTCAATGCCTTGAACGCCTGGCTTATTGAAGGTACTCAATAATATTTTCTGTAGGGATAAATATACATGACAGCTAAAGAATATCTTGTAATTCGAATAAAACATATGAATCAAAAAGAAAATTTTCATCAGTCAGAACCCTGATAAATAAGCCTGAGAAAAACAATATTTATGGATGAAATTACACTGAAATCTCCTTCCTAGAAGAACCCTAGATTGAAATGCTTAGATTCTCAAACAGGGCAAGAGTGAGAAATGTGGCAGAGATCAGTAGTGTTATTTGAAAGTCTGTGTATAAGACTTTCAAATAGTTGATTCCTTCCTTCTCTACCACACCCTTAGGGGAAATAGTCTACATGCAGATAATTATTGTCAGAACAAAAGAGAAAGAAAAGGACAAGTTGTCTCCCTCAAATTTGAAAACAAAGTATGCGTTTAACTAAGACAGATGATAAGAACTTGATGTCTCAGTGTAAAGCCATTTTGCGTTTTGGCATTTTGCAGCTCTTGGGCTGCTGGTTGACTCTCTTGCCATCCTCCTTTATTGGAAATATCTCAGACAAATAAGCAAAGTTCTTATAGCATTTTAATAAATATGAATGGACAACCTCTTATTAACATATAAACAGTAGAGAAAGATCAAGATAATAAACCAGAGAAACTCTTGCAAAGCTTTCAGTAATTACCTTGAATATAATAGCACTAAATAAACTGGTTAAAGAGAATATTAACAGACTGGATTCGTGCAACTAATGCATATATGCTATGTACAAGAAAAAAATTATATATAAGGACATGGATTGATTGAAAGTAAAAAAAATAGGAAAAATATTCCATGTGATACTAATCTCCCAAAAGGCTGTGCCACTGTATTAATATTAGGCAAAAAAAGACTTTGAGCAAAAATAATTGAGAAAAAAAGGACATTATATTTTGATAAAAAGTTAATTCAACAAGACTTATGATAATATATAAGAGTTAAAAAGGAAGAAGTAACCTCATAATCTCCAGAGGGCATGGTCATGTAGTACAGAATTTAAAATATTTTTTAAGTAACTATCAAAAAGTAATAAGCGAATTTAGCAGATACTGGATACTAGATCAATACACAGTTTTTAAAATAATATCTCTATAGCAGAAGCAAATATTTAGTATATACATTTTTTTAAATAGTCATTATAATAACATCAAGCATTATCATATACCTAGTAATAAATCTACTGAAATATGTGCAAGATCATCTCAGTTAAACTAAAAAATGCCAATAACAGAACATAAAAATTAATGAAGAAATATACTGTTTATATGCCTTAAGACTGAACAGTGACAAGTTTATTTAAAATATATATATATATATATATATATAGCTTTAGTGCCATGGTCATCAAAATCCCAACAGATATGTTTCTTGGAAATTTTCAATTAGATTTTAAAAGCTGTATAGTAATATGATGATCTAGAATAGCCAAAAAATCTTAAGAAATGAGTGATGTAAACTTATACTAAAACATATCAAACATTTAAAAATTCCAGTAATGAACACAATATGGTGTTGGTGCAAATATAGAGATATATATCAACAGTACAGAATAAAGTTGTGAAACAAACTCATACATATGTGCAGTAATCTAATTTACAAAAGAGATCACTGCAAAATCAAATAGATAACCATACTGAGATATATGAACTGTGATCACTTATCTACTACAAAACATATATAAATGAAAATGTACCATAGATCTTAATGTGAAAAATAAAAATTAATGATTGTAGAAGTAATATAAAGCACAGTATTCGTGACATTAAGGTTAATAATTCTTTTTCTAAAAAGTATTATGCACAAAGGAAAGCATTGATTCATTGGACCTGATTAAAATTAAGAACTGTTCATTAAAAAATAATATTAAGAAAATTAAAATAAATAAACCATGGACTGGGAGAAGATACTCATAATACATTTATCTTGCTGTCGTCATATCTAGATTATTCTATAAATCAACAAAAGAATAAAAAATGTAAAGTCTTTTTAAAATACGACAAAACACTTAAAACAACTTTAAGAGTATAGACAAGTGGCCATTGAGACTTTGGTGGGAAAAATGCTTAACATCATTACTCATTGAGGAATTACAAATTATAATCATAATGACATGCCAGTATACATCCATGACAACAATGAAATAAATACCAAGAATTGGCAAGAATGTACAAAAAAATGAAACTTCATAAATTGATATTTTATTTGTAAATGTATAAAAACTTCTTAAAAATTGATATTATCCATAAAAACTAAACATACATCTATCTTATGACCTATCAATTTTAGTCTTAGCTACATAAAAAAAAATAGTATATATATCCACCAAAAGACACAGAAAAGAGTGTACTCAGCAGATTTAATACAAGTAGGCCAAATTGAATATAATTCAAATACCCATCAATCATAGAATAGATAAATAAATTTTGGTATATTCATTTAATATAGTAATCAAATAGTGATTTTTTTCAAAGATGCATTAGGTTAAAATTAATCACTAAAAGAATCCAAACGCAATAGACTATACACTGTATGATGCAATTTATATTGTGTTCAGAAAAGGCAAAACTGTTCTATGATGTTAGAAGTCAGAATTTAGTCACCTTTATATGAAAGGCATGTATGCTGGGAGAAGTAAAATGGGGGACCTCCAGGGTGAAGAAAACTTTGTGTATCTTGATTTGTGGTGATTATAAATTTTCTGAGCCTTATACATTATATCTGTGCCTTTGACTATATGTAGAACATAGCTCAATTTTTAAAATGTTAATAATTTGTTATCTCTATATATGCTGGTATGGTTTCCTAAAACACAATTTGTCAGGAAGAAATAATTTGCCAAATGAATATATACTTTACAATACGATTTATGTAAAGCAGATATTTTCACCAAATGCTATTTCATAATTGCTAGGAAGAAATTATATAGAAAGATGTAGAAGAAACTATAAACTAAAAAAAAAAAAAAACTGCGAGCTCTGACAATGGTGTTAAGGTAGTAGACTAATGCTGAGAGCAGTAGTCAAATGAATCTTAACCCTTACATTTAATGCTTTAAAAATTTAAAGACCATATTTGTATGTTACTCTTTAACTATTAAAATGTTAAACATTTTTATAAAGTACTGTTATAATTTAAAATATGTGTTGAAATAAAACAAGGCTAAGTAATAGACGTGCTAGAAGGAAAAGACAAAGAAATTTTCCAAAATGCTGTGCAAATGACAATAAGGATAAAAAAGTGAGTGAAAATATAGGAGACAATGAAGCTCAATCCATAATTCCTATAATACTTTAGTGGGCTTTTGTTGTTGTTGGCCATAATCTCCATTCTATCTCCTTCTGGCGATATCACTCAATTTACTTCTGTGCCATTACCTGTGTTTTGTTACTAGTTACAGTTTGAAGGGAATGTTAAATAATTTCCTCTGCTCCTGTCTAGACAATTTAAATGGTTCTCCACTATAATTACAATCTTGAGTAAACTGACAAAAACTAACAGCGATTAGAATTTTTCTTGGTTTGTTTGTTTGTTTGTTTATTGTTGTTTTTTTTTTGAATCATCATTCCAGTGCTAGCAACTAGACAAGATCAGAAAGCAGAATGGTCCTATCATTTCTGAGCCTGTTCTTCAATCTTTCTTTAATTTTATAAGCTTCCCAATAATATACCTATTATTTTTTTATTAAATTCACATATAATTTATAGACAGATTTATTTCCTATAGATAAAACCAAATAATTTTCACTGATAGCATTACCATCAAAAATATAATAAGGATTATATAAAAGTGAAATAGAAAATGAGGAGAAAATTAGCTAATCCAGAAAAACAAAACATTTCACATATCCCCACACCCTATGAAATGAATGTAGAAATCTGTCATCTGCACACACCCTATGGATATCTGGAGATTAAGGGGGAAGCAATATTCATTAATCATTTTTTATCTATTTCTACTGTTTGAATATTTCTCATTTGAATGTAGTATCTTCATAATGGAAAGGCTTTAAAAGTATAAATGTTTTTATCAAACTTACTAGTATTAAATACATATAGCAATCGAGTTGTTCTGGAATATAATACAAATTAATGAAATCCATCAACTAAGTAAAGAAACAAAAAAAAACATTTAAGAATGGAGAGGTTCTGGTAAAATAACTAGGGACAAATTAATGATAAATCATTTTTATAGTTCGTTAAACAATATAAAGCTAAATAACGTAAATCAATTAGTTTTTCCTAGTAATAATATAAAGCAGGGCATGAAGCCTTGATATTCCATTATTTAATAAATACATAAACTTTAAGCTAAATGCTGAAGTTGATGGTAGTTTTCACATGTCAATGATTAAATATTTGAAAAAAAAGCAATGATTTTGCAGTGATACGGACCTATGATTTGATCACAACTCTCTCATTTGATATCTACTCAATCATGGGAAAGCCAAATCTCGACATTTATAAAACGAAAGTAATGAACACTGCACATAATTCTGGAACAGAATCCAGAATTAAATTAGATAACATATATATGTCCTCCAGCTCCTTAAGTATACCTTTGTAGGGATTGCTGATTAAACTACTGGTTATTTTAATGTCGGATGGTATCAACAAAATTGACAGTGTGTAGACTTCAGATGTTAATGAATATTTCAGATTATGTAACTCATAATTATAGCTATTTACATCTCTTTTTATCCATAATTATCCCATGGCAGATATAATTTCTCATTTATATAATATATTTCAATATTGATAAAGAATCAAGAAAATACCTGGCTGAGAAGACATTGACAGGCTAACAAATTTTCTATAGCCTCAACATAAATAGTGCATAAGCATGCCCTTCAAATATCACTTTAAGTAGGACTGGCTGGCAGTTGTATAATTTTCTTATATTGACAGAGTAATTATGTCTAGCTGCCTGCAAAGTTTTCTGTCTTGAGCAGAATGGAATGACATGCGTTTTTAACCTTAACATTACATGAAATGTAACTCAAGGCAGCAATTTTAGTTATGTGCTTATAGAGATAGAAATATAACAAAATTCAAACTGTGTCAAAAATGGTAATACAACCTATTCAGTCACAAAAAAATAATTATTAAAATGCCTTTTATTGCATCTTAAATACTTAAGAAAATAATTCTGATTCAGAGCATTAAAATAAATGATATTTATTTGTTACAAAATTATTAAAATTTCAAAGAAAATTAAGTCTTTAATAGAGTTATCTACAGTCTCATCATCCATTTATGCTTTAGTTTACATATTCAAATATTCTATCCTAATATGCATTTGACTATACTTTTAATTCTAATATGCATTTGACAATATATCCTAATATGCATTTGACTATACTTTTAATTGGCCTCCAAAACACAAGATATAAACTATTGTATAAATACATCTTCTTTTTCTTAAACCTGTATTCTAGTTTTGAATAATTTAATCAACTTGCCTTCTGATATTCTTTTCTTCCATTGTTTTTGTGGTAATTTGCTAATCTAGTTCTCAAAATACTTATCTGATTACAATTAAAAGATGTTTCATCTTTGCTTCATGCTCTCTCTTCCTAAATATGAATAACTCTAATTCTCTGTTCTTATCCTGGACAACTATTTTTCTCTGAGATGTATTAATTATGTTTTAGCTATTCTTTTATACAGATGACTCTTGGAGTCCTCGACTCTGAAACTTTATCATCTAAATTATTCTGTAATTAATTGATCAACACATTCACTCATTCAAAATATTTTATTGAGAACTTACCACGTGCCTTGCACTATTTGAAGTACAGAAACAAAATGGTAAAAATCTGATTCTATGAAGTCTATGTCCTGGTTTTAGTTAATGATATATGCTAAGAAAAAGAGAGGTAGGATAAGGAGATACAGTGCGATAGATGTGTTTATAGGTGGAAGAGTGTGCTGTTTTAGATAGAATAGCCAGTGAAATTACTGACAAGATACCCAAATTCTATACTGTTTCAAACCTCAAGGTCTTAATTTATTTATTTGACTTATTCTGGGATAGAACATTATTCTCAGCTTCCCACATTACACTATGAATAACAATCTTCAATTTACATCTCTCCCAAATCCAATTTTTCTTGATTGATGCATATATCCTCTTCAGTTCCAACATGAAAAAAAATCTACAAATAGCATTTCTACCCCACTTCCAAAAGCACTCCCTACTGAATTTATTATTCCTGATGAATTCATTAACTCATTTCAATATATACATCATAGTAGACATGGTTCTTGGCCTTGTACTAAAGAAAATAGCCTTATGCTTTTCACAAAACAGAATATGATTTTAATTAGTAATGCTACACTTCTCCCTGTAGCTGAATAAGAATTTCAATTATATGGTCAACTCCTTCCTTGAATTAGCTTTTCAAGGCACAGGTTTCATTTTCTCTCAACCACTAAATCCTAATAATTCTTTCTTAAAAATATATTTTTTTAAATTACTCCTTTTCCTACATTATCACTTTGATTGCCTCATTTTTGACTTTAATGTTCACAACAACAAAGAAATTATATGACAACCACTTTGAAACAGGATGTCACACCTCCATTTTCACTTTTCTTTAATACCTACATGCTAATACCATATTCTACACGGTTTACATAGTTATTCACCTAACTCTTACAGTAACAGAATAAAGTACACACCATTTTTTTTTTAATTATGCTGTTAGTCCAAGTTTCTAAAATTAAAAAATGGTAGAGTCAGGATTGAACAAACCTCAAGCTGTTTGTCTCTATAATTAATGTTTTCAACCATTTCCTATACCCAAGATATATATTTCCATTACCATTTTATAAACTCCAGGTATAAAATAGGTAACTAAAGAATAGAAGAGAATGTAAATCTTATGTGTATACAGGCACACAATTATTTATGACTATTTCTATTGGAATATCACAACATTGCCATGTCAGTGATTATGTCTCCTCCAAGAGCTACTTGCTCTTCCTGTACCCCAACAAAGTTCTTCTGAGACACCTTGTTTGTAGATAATTATTGTTATTGATTTAGCTCTCCACTTGCCTATCCTTCACTCTCAACTATCCAAAGTCTAGAGAAAGTGTAACTCCTTGTCCAATTGACAGGTTACAGGCTCTGGCTCTCACTCCATAACTGTGTTATCTGATGAGTAATTATACATTTCAAATTATAAAAAGACATTAGGTTAAACATCTTACTATCAACCTTCTATTTGGACATTATAAATTCTAATAAATACTGAAAGTCTCCATAATTTCAAGTACCCTTCTCACTTTGTACTCTTTGCAAATTGACTTTATGTACCTCTAAATGTCTTCTTCTTTTTTTTTTTTTTTTTTTTTTTTTTTTTTTTTAAGAGGAGAATGCAAGAAAATCCTATAAATCTTTGAGTAAAACAGAGAGACATGTGATAAGTATACATTACTTCTTTTAGTTTGGTTTGGTTTTTCCTATTCCAAAATACTGAAATCCACATTTTAGTGCTTGATGATACTTCAGATATTTGATAGTCTAAAATGTAATAATGCTGCACTCTCTACTGGTTCACGAAGATGAAACGGTTGGGGATTTATGACAATTGATTAGCAATAAATGAGGAAAGGTATGTAAATGGTGTAATTAAGAATGTGAACAAAACTCCTAACCACAGCAATCAGAGAAAATAAAGAAGTAAATAAAATGAATCCAAATTACAAAAGAAGAAGTAAAATGGTTATTATTTGAAGATGACATGATACTATGTATAGAGAATACCAAAGATTCTAACAAAAACTATTAAAACTGATTAACAAATTCAGTAAAGTAGCAAGATACAAAATTAATATTCAGAAATTGGTTGCATTTTTTCTTTTTTAAAAATTTATTTATTTTAATTAGTTTCAGGTATATAGTACATTGCTTAGATATCTATATAGTTTGTAAAATGATCCCCCCAATTGTTCCCTCCCTCCTCTGACCCTCCACCTAGCCAATGTATTAATGCTAACTGCATTCGCTATGCTGTGCTCACCTCTCCATAACCATCCATCAGCTACTAATTTGTACTTCTTTAACCCTTCACCCCATTCTCCCAGCCCCCCAAATCCTCCTCCCCTCTGTCCATCACCAAATTGTCCACTATATTTGTTTTTGATTAGTTCTTTTTATTCCTTAGATTCTGCATATAAGTGAAATCATATAGTGTTTATCTTTCTCTGTCTCACTTAAATACCTTCTAGGTCCATCAAAACAATATCTTTTTCCATCCTCTTCCTTTTAGTCTGTGTGTGTCTTTTAATCTGAAGGGAGTCTTTTATAGGAAGCATATGTAGGAGTCTTGTTTTATTTTTTTAAATTTTATTTTAATTTTTATTAAGTTTATTGGGGGTAACATTGTTAATACAATTATATAATTTTCAGTTATACATTATAATTTGACATTTATATATTCTATTGTGTGATTACCACCCAAAGTCCAGTTTCCTTCAGCTACCATATATTTGATCCCCTTTACCCATACACCCTTCCCTTACCCCCTTATATTTGAACCCTTTACCCTGTCCACCTCTCCCCTCCTCCCCTATCCCCTACACTCTGGCAACCACTAGTCCATTGTCCATGTCCCTCAGTCATTGTTTGTCCTGTTCATTTGTTGCTTTTAGGTTAATATCCCACATATAAGTGATATCATGTGATTTTCAACTTTTTCAGTCTGGTTTATTTCACTTAGCATAATTATCTCGAGGTCCATCCATGTTGTCCCAAATGGCAGTATTTCATCTATTCTTAGGCTGGGTAATATTCTATTGTATATATGTACCAAAGCTTCTTTAGCCAATCATCTATCATATGACACTTCAGTTGCTTCCATGTCCCACCCACTGTGAATAATACTGCTATAAACATAGATGCACAAATATGTTTTTGGATATTAGTTTTCAAGTCTTGGGTAAATACCCAGTAGTGGGATTGCTAGATCATATGGTAGATCAATTTTTAGTTTTGCGAAGAACCTCTATACTGCTTTCCATAGTGGCTGTACCAATTTACAGTCCCTCAAGCAGTACATAAGGGTTCCTTTTTCTCTGAATCCTCTCCAACATTTGTTATTACTTGTCCTGTTGATTATAGCTGTTCTAACAGGTGTGAGATGGTATCTCATTGTGGTTTTGATTTCCATTTCCCTAATAACTAGTGAAGTCGAGCATCTTTTCATATGTTTGTAGGCTATTTGTATGTCCTCTGGGGAGAAGTGTCTGTTCAGGTCCACTGCCCATTTTTTGATTGGATCGTTTGGTGTTTCTCTTTGTTGTTGTTGTTATCGAGTTGTATGAGTTCTTTGTATATTTTGGATATTAGGCCTTTATCGGGGGTGTTGCTTGCAAATAGCAAATATATTTTCCCATTGAAATGATTGTCTCTTTACCTTGTTGACAATTTTTTTTTTTTTTTCTTTGGCTGAGCAGAAGCTTTTTAGTTTGATGTAGTCTCATTCATTTATTTTGGCTTTTACTTCCCTTTGAAGTAAAATTCATAAAATCCTCTTTAAGTCCAAGGTCCTTGAGTTTAATTCTTATGTTTTCTTCTATGCATTTTATTGTTTCAGGTCTTATATTGAGGTCCTTAATCCATTCTGAGTTCATCTGGTGTGTGGTGATAGACAACAGTCTAATTTCATTCTTTTGCAGGTGGCCTTCCAATTTTCCTAGCACTATTTACTGAAGAGGCTTTCCTTTCTCCACTATATGTTTTTGGCTTTTTTGTTGAAAATTATTTGCCCATGTAAACATGGGTTTACTTCTGGAATCTCCATTCTGTTCCACTGGTCAGTGTGTCTGTTTTGCAAAAAATACCATTCTGTTTTGATTACTGTTGCTTTGTACTATAATTTGAAGTCTGGCAGAGTGATGTTTCCAGCCTCATTCTTTTTTCTCTGGATGGCTTTGACCATCAGGGTCTTTTGTGTTGCCATACAAATCTGATGATTTTTTGTTCTATTTCTTTAAAAAATGCCAATGAGATTTTGATTAGAATGGCATTAAATCTGTAAAATGCTTTAGATAATATGATCATTTTAACTATGTTGATTCTTCCAATCCAAGAACACGAAATAGCTTTCCATTTCTTTGTATCTTCTTCGATTTCTTTTAATAGAGTCTTGTAGTTTTCATTATATAGGTCCTTCACATGTTTTGTTAGATCTATTCCTAGATATTTTATTCTTTTTGTTGCAATTGCAAAAGGAATTATTTTTTCTACTTCTTCTTCTGATGCTTCATTATTAGAGTATAGGAAGGTTATGGATTTTTGAACATTGATTTTTTTATATCCAGAAACTTTACTGTATTTGCTTATTGTTTCTAGTAGTGTTCCTGTGGTGTTTTTAGGTTTTTCTATATAGAGAATCATGTCATCCACAAATAGTGACAGTTTGACTTCTTCATTTCCTATTTGGATGCCTTTTATATCTTTCTCTTGATTGATTGCACTTGCTAGGACCTCCAATATTATATTGAATAGCTGTGGCAATAGTGGACAGCCTTGGTTGTTTCTGATCTTAGAGGGAAGGTTTTTTTAGGTTTTTATCATTAAGTATAATATTGGCTGAGGGTTTGTCATATATGGCCTTTATTATGCTAAGGTACTTGCCTTCTATACCAATTTTGTTAAGTGTTTTGATCATAAATGCACGCTGTATCTTGTCGGAGGCTTTTTCTGCATCTATTAATATGATCACATGAGTCTTACTTTTTAATTTCTTTATGTGGTGTATCACATTAATCGATTTGCGTATGTTGAAATATGCCTGTGCCTCTAGGATGAGGCTCACTTGATCGTGGTGTATAATCATTTGAATATCTTACTGTATGCAGTTCACTAGTATCTAAAGGATTTTTGCATCTGTGTTCATGAGAGATAATGGTCTGTAGTTTTCTTTTTTTCTGTTATCTTTACCAGGTTTTGGTATCAGAGTAATACCGGCCTCATAATGTGAGTTGGAAAGTATTGCCTCCTCTTCGATTATTTGGAAAAGTTTGAGGAGAATAATTATTAAATCTTCTTTGAATGTTTGGTAGAATTTATTGGCGAAACCATTTGGTCCTGAAATTTTTACTTTTTTGTAGGTTTTTGATGATTGTTTTTATTTCCATACTGCTGTTCCGTCTATTTAGATTTTCCAGATCTTCTAGATTCAGTCTAGGAAGGTTGTATTTTTGTAAGTACTGGTCCATTTCTTCTAGGTTATTAAATTTGGTGTTATATACTTTTTTATAGTATTCTTGCATGATCCTTTGTGTTTCTGCGATGTCACTAGTAATTTCCTGTCTTTCATCCCTGATTTTGTTTATTTGTGTCATTTCTGTTTTTTCTTTAGTGAGTCTAGCCAGGGGATTGTCAATTTTATTAATTTTATCAAAGAACCACCTCTTTGTTGCATTTATTTTTTCTATTGTGTTTTTTGTTTTCAATTTCATTTATTTCTACTCTAATTTTGATGATTTCTTTCCTTCTGCTGACTTTAGGCCTCATTTATTCTTCCTTTTCTAACTGTTTAAGATGAAGCTTTAGGTTGTTTATTCGGGCTCGTTCTTGTTTTTGTTCTTATTTTCTTGTAATGATATGTTGTACTATCATTATCATTTGTTTCTATGTATCTCTTGATCTCCCTTTTTATTTCTTATCTGATCAAGTTATTCTTCAGTAGCATGTTGTTTAATCCCAATATGTTAGTGGTTCTTCCTGATTTCTTTTGCAGTTGATCTCCAGTTTCAATACATTATGATCAGAGCATATGGTAGGTATGATTTCAACCCTTTTATGGTTGTTGAGGTTATTTCTGTGTCCCAGTATGTGGTCAATCCTTGAGAATGTTCCATGTGTACTAGAGAAGAATGTATAAGCAGCTCTTGGGATGGAAGGCTCTGTAAATATCAGTTATGTCCAGTTGATCTAATGTGTTGTTTAAAGATGGTATTTCCTTATTGATTTTCTGTTTGGATGATCTGGCCATATCTGACAGTGGGATATTTAGGTCCCCTACTATGATAATGTCTTGGTCTGTTTCTTCCTTTAATTCTGTACGTAATTGCTTTATACATTTCTGGGCTCCCTGATTGGGAGCATAGATATTAATAAGTGTTATATCTTCTTGGTGCATGATTCCCTTTATCATTGTAAAGTGTCCCTCAGTATCTATTTTTACTATTTTTGTTTTGAAGTCTATTTCATCTGATATTAGTATCATTACTCCTGCTTTTCTCTGAATGCCATTTGCTTGAAATATCCTTTTCCACCTTTTCATTTCGAGTCTATATTTGTCTTTGGAGCTGAGGCGTGTCTCCTGGAGGCAGCATATGATTGTGTTTTTTGTTGGTTTTTTTTTTTATCCATTCTGCAACTTTGTGCCTTTTTATTGGTGAGTTCAGTCCATGTACATTTAGGGTGATCATTGAAATATGAGGTCCTCTTATAGCCATTTTATATTTTGCTTTCTGGTAACTCAGTGCTTCTATTGCTTCCTTGTCTTTGTGTTTTTGTTTTCTTTATTTTGGTTGGTTTTTGTGGATTTTGTCTCTGATTCTTCTTGTTTTATGTTATATACTTCAGTTCTTACTCTATAGTGTGTGGTTATCATTACAAATATGAAAGAGATGGTTTTATATATAGTCATCCATTTTCTTCTGTGTGTACCTTATCTCTTTTCTCCTTTGTGAATTTAGATCTTTGAATCCTCCCCTTTTCAGTCATTGTTATCTCAATTTGTTCCTATGTATGCTGAATATTCAATACAATCTTACTATAGCAAATCTCTTGTTATTGTTTAAACTTATAATGCCCTGTTCTTAGTAAGGATTGCACTCCTCTGCTTCTATTTGCCTGATAGTCACTTTACTCCTAATTATGTATTTTTTTTGTTGTTGTTATTTTGTATTAGGTGAGCTGACCCCTTTCAGAATTTCCTGTAATGCAGGCCTCGTAGTGGAGAATTCTCTCAATTTTTGTATGTCTGAAAAGGTCTTAATTTTTCCTTCAAATCTAAAGGATATCTAAAGGATATCTAAAGGATTACTTAGCTGGATACATTATTCTTGGCTAGTAATTCCTTTCACTTAATTGTTTAAATATTTGATTCCATTCATTTCTGGCTTTTAAGGTTTGCGCTGAGAAGGCCAATGATAATCTAATGGGTTTTCTTTTACATGTTACCGTTTTCTTCTCCCTGGCTGCCCTGTGAATTCTCTTTGTCATTGATTTTTGATAAATTTAACACAATGTATCTTGGTGAAGGACTTTTCGGGTTGAGATAATTGTGTGTTCTGTTGACTTCTTGAATTCTCAGCTCCAGATCATTCCTTAGATTTGAGAAATTCTCAACCACTATTTGTCTGAAAATGCTTTCTAGTCTCTGTTTCTTTTCCTTGCCTTTGGTAATGCCCATTATTCTTATGTTTCCTCACCTGATGGTATTAGCTAGTTCTTGAATTTCTCTTTCATTATTTTTCATTCTTTGGTTTCTCTCTTCTTCCTTCTAATTTATTTCTAGATTTCTGTCTTCAATATCACTGATCCTTTTCTACATTTGGTTGACTCTATTTCCCAAGCTTGCTATTTCATTGTACAGCTCTTGCAATGTGTTTTTTATCTCTGGAAGATCTCTTTGTTTCTTTTTTTTGAGGATTTTAATCTCTTTGTTCTGCTCATCTAGCTGTTTTTGCAATTTCTGAAATTGTTCATACGACGCATTTTGGATCTCACTGAGTTTTTTCAGAAGTACCATTCTGAATTCTCTGTCACTTAAGTCACATATTTCTGTCTGTATCCTTATTTTCTGAAGATTTTTCTCTTTCTTTCTGATATGTCTTGTCACCTGGTTGTTCATGGTGTTTAATGGACTATTTCTCTGCCTGAGCATTAATCAAAGTGTATTCTGTTGTTTTCCCAGAAACAGGATTTATTATATAAAGATTTCTCTTTAGCCTGTTGCCTTTCTTTTGGTTTCAAGGAGGTGGTGTCTAAGCCTCTTGCATCCCTGCTTTATATAAAACCTAAGGTCTTTTATTTTTTTGTCGATTTTAATCACATTAGCTACTCTCAGATTTAGTCCCTGTCAGTGTTAGCAACAGTTTTGGTAGCATTTACTCCGATTTCCCTGAGGATTCTCAGTGATTGGTCTCAGAGGGTATGAGGATAGTGGCCCTCTGGGTTGGGGTCTGGGAGCTGCGGCTCAGCCATGATTTTGCAACCAGGCCGGTAAAAATCAACTGTTGTTTCTGTGCTGTCCAGTCCTGCTTCTCTGCTTTATGCCCTGAAGACTGAGCCCTGCTGCCGGCTGTGTAGAAATGTCCTTGCATGTCCAGGCTGATTGGGGAAGTCGCGGCACCTCATCCCTCCCCCTCCTCCTGCAAGAAGCTCCAGCAGCTGCGAGAGGCAGCTTCTTTATTTGTCCCAGTTCATCGCCCACCAGCCTGGGTTCTGAGCTGTGGTAGCTCTTATGCGCAGATCCTACACTCAGACATGCTGGTACACAGTTTGGGAGTTTTTTGTTGAGTTTTAGATATTCAGTTTATTGTTTCAAGAGGTGAGATCTGAGTATGTCTCTCACTCTGCCATGTTTTCTCAGAATCCCAGGTCTTGTTTTCTTTTATTATTATTATTATTATTATTATTATTATTATTATTATTAATATCTACAGCATATGGTCTTCCTAAGTAGTCTCCCATCCAAGTGCTAACCAGGCCTGAACCTGCTTAGCTTCTGAGATCAGACATTGGGTTTGTTCAGAGTGGCCTGGTCATAGACCATAGACCGTGGCTCCACTGGGGCGTAAACCCAGGACCTTCTGAGTGTAGAGCGGACATGCTAACCACTACACTGTGGAGCCACATTCAGTGGGTCTTGTTTTCTTATCCATTCAGCCTGTCTATCTTTTGGTTGGAATCCTTAATTCTTTTCCATTTAAGGTACTTATTGATAGAAATGTAGTTGTTACCATTCTTTATTCTTGTTTTTGATACATGTTTTTTCTTCTTAAAGAAGTCTCTCCAACATTTTCTGTAATACTGGCTTGGTGGTAAATAAGCTAAATTTCTTTAGCTTATTTTTGTCTGAGAAGGTCTTTATCTGTCCTTCAACTCTAAATGATTGTTAGATAAAGTATTCTTGAATGTAGATCCTGGGTCTTATCCTGTTGAATATATATATATATATATATATATGTATATACATATATATATATATATATATGAAAAAGTGTTAGTAGGAAAGCATAAGGAGATAGGGAGATATAGTGAGAGAGAGATAGAAGAAAGAGCAATATATACATATATATACGTATATATATATACGTATATATATGTATATATATATATATATTTTTTTTTCCCCAAGCCCTCTATCCTGCATAGTTTCTTTTGAGAAATCATCTGTCAGTCTTATGGGTGTTCCCTTATTAGTAACTATCTGTTTTTCTCTTGCTGTTTTAATATTCTTTCTTTGTATTTAAACTTTGGCATTTTAATTATGATGTGTCTTGGTGTGACCCTCTTTGGATCCCTGATTTTTGGAATTCTATGAGCTTCCTGGGGTTTTATGTCCATTTCTTTCACCAGGTTAGGAAAGTTTTCCATAATTATTTCTTCGAACAGCTGTTCAACATCTTGATTTTCTTCAGTTACTTGGATCTGACAGATACTTAGACCTTTAATAGTGTCCCATATGCTCCTTAAATTATTTTTATAGTCTTGTTATCTTATCTCTTGCCATTCTAATTGTGTATCCTTGGCTTTCTTGTCCTCTAGGTAGGGCATATGATCCTTTTCTTTATTCATTTTGTTTATTACTTTATTTATTCCATTTAATATGCTTCTCATCTCAGATAATGTGTTTTTATTTCAGACCGGTTCCCTTTATAATTTCTATCTCATTTTTATGGTTTTTTTTAATCTCTTTATTGAAGTTCTCATTGAATTTATATACACTTCCAAAAAGTTCATCGAACATCTTTATAACCAGTGTTTTGAACTCTGCATCTGTTAGATTACTTGAGTCCATTATATATGGATGTTTGTTCTGTTCTCTCATATGGTTTCTGCTTCTTTGTCTTCCCATTTTGGCTGCCTTTCCATATCTGTTTCTATGTACTAAGCAAAGCTCCTAAGTCTCCCGGTCTTATTAGTGTAGATTTGTGATAGATGCCCAGTGACACAGTCCAGAGAGGAGATCAGCTGCAGGCCAAATTTAACCCAAGCTTCTACACCTCCGGAGCCACCTGTTAAGATTCAGCAAGCAATCCACAGATGTTGTGCTTATAGTTGCCTCAAAAAGCCACACCAGAAACTATGGCCAGCTGCCTCCAGTGTGAGTTTAGGTGCTGTTCAGCAGGGAGCACCTGACTCGCTGAGGAAATACTGGAAGTGGTTTGAGTGGGAATGTGAGTTAGAGGAGGTGGGGTTTCGGGGACTCCTCTGGGCAGAGCACTCTCTGTTATCCAGTTTGATGACCTCACAGCTATGGCCAAGCTGTGTTCGTGCACTGGTCAGAGAGAGGGCTCAACAGGGAACAATAGATACCACTGTCACTTCTGTACAGAGCGTGTCTTGCCTTGGCACTCACTCCGACAATGTCTCCCTGTAAGTCCATGGTGCCCCCTGTGTGCAGCCGAATTGGCACTGGTGCTCCGAGCGAGCAGGTCCGTCACTGTAAAACTTTGCTCAGGTGCAGACATGACCCCTTTAAGAAGTGTCTGCTGCTGCCGCAGCCTCCTTCTCACTCAGCCACTCGAGACCAGATAGCCCCGTATCCTCGCCCCCTCCTAACTTCTGCCGTTGCAGGATGATATCTTGGCCCTCACTCTGAATATTTTCTCCCTAGTTGTATGGCTTATTCCTTTAGATCCCAGGCGATTTTTCCTTGCTGCTGCTTCTCGTTTCTGTCACAACTTTGATTTGGTTGCCAGAGGGATGTACAGAGCCTCTATCATCTACGCCATTTTTTTCATACACTCTTGTTGCATTTTAGACACCAATAATAAACTATCAAAAAGAGATATTATTAAATTAATCCAATTTATAATTACATCAAAAAATACCTAGGAATAAATTTAATCAAGGATGTAAAAGATTCAGAAAATTATAAGACATTGAAGAAAGAAATTGAAGGAGATGCAAATGAATGGAAGCATATATATACTATCCTCATGGATAGGAAAAATTAGCATCATTAAAATGTCCATACTACTGAAAACAATCTATAGATTTAACATAATTCCTATTAAAATATCAATGACATTTTTAAAGAACTAGAACAAATAATTCATAAAAAGAGCCACAAAAGACCTCAAATAGCCATGGCAATCTTGAGGAAGAAGGACAAAGTTGGAGGTGTCATGCTACTTGATATCAAACTATGCTATAAGGCTATAGCAGTCAAAATAGGGTGGTACTGTCATAAAAACAGACATATAGATTAATGGAACAGAATAGAAAACCAGAAATAAGCCCACACCTTAAAGTCAATCTATGACAAAGGGGTCAAGAATATACAATGGGGTAAAGACGGTCTCTTCAATGTGATGTTGGAAAAACTGGACATATACATGCAAAAAAAAAATGAAACTAGACCACCTTTTTATACCATATACAGGAATAAACTCAAAATGGATTAAAGATTTAAATGCAAGACCTGAAACCTTAAAACTCCTAGAAGACAACATAGGCAGTAAACTCTCTGACATTGCTCTTAGTCATATTTTTTCTGATATATCTTCTTGGGCAAGGGAAACAAAAATAATAATAATAATAAATGAGACTACATCAAACCAAAAGGTTTTTGCACAGCAAAAAGTAAACCATCAACAAAACAAAAAGACAACTACTGAATGGGAGAAGATATTTGCCAATGATGCAGATGATAAGGGGTTAATATCCAAAATACATTTTTAAAGAAACCATACAAATCAACACCAAAAAATAAACACTCCAAATTAAAAATGGACAGAGAACCTTAATAAGCATTTCTCCGAAGAGTACATACAAATGGCCAATAGACATGCTGTCAAGAATGTGAGGGAAAGGGAACCCTCATGCACTGTTGCTGGGATTGCAACTTGGTGCCACCACTATATAAAACACTTTGCAGGTTTTTCAACAAATTAAAAAGATGACTACCTTATGACCCAGCAATTTCACTTCTGGATATCTAGCTGAAAAAATCCCAAACGCTAATTTGAAAAGATATATGCATATGCACCCCTATGTTCACTGCAACATTATCTATAATAGCCAAGATATGGTAGCAACCTAAGTGTACATCAATAGATGATTGGATAAAAAAAATGTGGTACATATATAGGATGAAATATTACTTGACCATAAATAAGTGCAATTTTACTATTTAAAACAACATTAATGGACCTGGAAGTTATTATGCTAAGTGAAATAATTCAGACAGAGAAAGACAAATACCATATGATTTCACTTACATGTGGAATCTAAAGAACTAAATAAATTAACAACAACAACAAAAATAAATAAACTTATAGATACAGAGAACAAACCAGTGATTGCCAGATGGGAGGTGAAGTTGGGTGAAAAAAGAGAAATTAAACGTACAAATTCGTAGTTACAAAATAGTCATAGGGATGTGCAGTATAGAGAATATAGTCAATAATATTGTAATAACTATGTATAGTGCCAGGTGAGTACTAGACTAATCTGGGGTATCACTTTGTAAATTATATAAATGTCTAACTACTATGCTGTACACCTGAAACTAATATAAAATAATACTGAATGTCAACTGTAATTGAAAAACTTAAAAAAAGTGAGCCACATGGATCCTATAAGGAAACATACCCTCTAGCAGTATTGACTGTATGATACTTTGTGAATATCAAACAGAGGCTGATAAGCAGTCCTAAGAGGGTAACAATATATATAAATACTTTAAATATCTCAAAAAGAATCATACAGAGAAGAGCTAAATATTTTCTATTGTGGTAACAAATACAATAGCAAATAAACATGCATACTTTTCAAATCAGTACAGACAAAATCAATATGTTCCTACATTTCAAGAATTCAAACAGCTATGAAATATTTTAAAAATTATTGAATATGTCTAAGACCAATGTGTCAGTTATTACAATAAAATCAAATATGCAAACCACACTGACAAATGTGTTTTAAATAAAGTACATATCCATGTTTCCTTTCCAAATATACTCTTAAAATGCCTCTGAAAACTTGATCTAGAGAATTTCTCACCTTGAAAATAAAAATTAACCTACTATTAGACAAGACATTTAAAATTATATTGTTTTACAACTGTTCACTATATATGAGAACAGTTCAAGAGAGTAAAAAAAAGTCATATCTTTATCTACCACAATTTTGCTAGATAGAATTTTGTAACTTTGAGCAAGGTACTCACTCTTTCTATTTAAATTTTTTATTTAATAAAATTTTTATTTAAATAGAACATTAAAACATTCATACTAATCACTAAATTCACTAACTCTGCTTGGTGCATCTAATCATGAAGTTCAATCACTTATTTCTTAATGACACATGAGATATATTCTTCAGTTCTGCAATATCCATTTGATATCTTTTTGATTGAGTCTAACACTGTTGAATTTCTATGTTTCTTCCATTTGTCTAATTTTTCTCTATTTTCACTGGCATATTAATTAAAATGATTTTGAAATTCCTGTCTGTTAACTCCAATATTTGAATCATCTGTCTCCTAACATTGACTATTTTATCTCTTGATTAGCAGTGAAATTTCCTGACTGCACCTGGTAATTTTTAATTTTATTTTATTCTGTACTCTTCTAGAAACTCTTAATCATATTATCTTCCTCTAAAGCAAAGGTCAGCAATTTACAGTAAAGATTAAGCTTGGGGACCATTCTGTGTCACGACTACATAACTCTGCTGTTGTAGGGTGGAAGTTGCCACAGAAGTATGTAAACGGATAGCCATGTCTGTGTGCATGTTAAAGTTCATTACCAAAAGAGGCACCAAGACTGCAGACTGTAGTTTCCTCTAAAATATGTTGTTTTATTCAAGCATGCAGTTAAATTTCAATCTTATTCTTATTAAGGTCTGGTTTTAAGTTGTATTATGGTAGAAGTAGTTCAGCTTTCTGCTTAGCCTTAATGGATTGCACTTTTCTGAAGATTGGCTCTAAATCTTAGGGCATGAGCTTTATGTAGTTTCAAATAAATACCTGGTGTTTACCATGATCTTGCTTTTGCGGCTATGTCAAATATCCAGGGTTTCTAAGCAGTGTGTGAGTTCAGAAGCTGTTCTCTGCCAGGCCTCCAGGAGCCTCACCTTCTATGTGTGTATCTCAGGAATCTAAAGAAAAATCCTATGGAGGTTTTAGGGCTTTTTAATTTCTCCATGGTGCCTCCTTCTGAAAACCTCAGCAGAGCTGAACTCCAATCTTTTTTTCTCCATCTGTCAACACTGCTGCTTTCTACAATTTCTCCACTTTGCTGTGAGACTTACTCATGTGTTGCTCTTATCTCAATAATTACACCATTGTATTTTTCACTGCTCATTCTTCAAAATAGTAATTTGATATGTATTGTCCATTTTATGTGCATTTATCATAAGAGTGAAATCCGATATTAACTATGCCATCGTGTACAGAACCTGAATGCCAATTGCCAAGTGGAAATTGTACAGATTCCGGGTGTTGTCATCTCTTAAAAGAATGGATTATTGATCTTTGCTAGACATCTGGAATTGGGTGATTGCCTTAATTCAATTAGCTACTGATCTGAATCCTGTCTGGTTTTAGTATGTCAAGGCTCACTCCACCTCCAGCTCACTCCACCTTTGTCTAGAACATAGTTCTACAAATATTTTTACATGGTAGCTGCTGAGTTAACCAGGGCTCCTTTCCAAAAACAGGATCCCAACTCTAATCCTTTTCTGTTCAGCACAGTAAGACTTCTGAAAAGAATTTATTCAAAAGCTAGGAGAAACTGACAAATTAACAGAGCAAATAAAATAAAAAATTTGAGTCATTCAACTAGCATTTAAATCTTGTTTATTTGGTATTTTGCTTGAGCCCAGATGTATCCTAAGTTCTTAAAGCTCTAAAAATGTTTGAAGGTGTTGATAAAGACAAAAAAATCCTCCATTTTCTAGTAAGAAGCAAAAATATTAGTTATATTAGAGTAAACAAAACAGAACACGTCTTTGGGCTTCAGTGAGAAGATCTTTGATCTCAACTTATTGACCAAATGGATTTCCACAGATATGCTTAAATGAATTCATATGCTGGAGCCAATTATACTGTGTTGCCTGGAACATGCATCTCAAAGGCTGTTAAAACCCAATCACTCCTTTTCTGGGATGCTGGGGTAACTCATGTGACAAACTTACACTTTGGCTAAAAATCACTTTTTTATAAATTTGGAAAAAAATTATTCTCCCAATTTGTTGAGAAAATAAAAGTTTTAATGGCCTTCATACAAAAATAATTAATAGATTGAATTCATTTTTACTGATTTAGTCTATACAAACTAAGAAGCATTAATTTAAAATAGGCTATATTTTTTAAAAAATTGGAAAGAGTAAACTGAACTTTGAATGCTTTAAATGCATTAAGTTTTTAAAGAGAGACTTTCTTTCTTAAAATCCTGCCATTTTTACACAATCTGGAGGACATAATGCTAAGTGAAATAAGCTAAACACAGAAAGACAAATGACGTCACTTATATGTGAAATTTCAGTCAAATTCATTGAAGCAGAGAGGAGAATGGTAGTTGCCAGGAGTAGGAGGGTGGGGAAATGGAGAGACATTGGTCAAAGGATACAAAGTTCCTCTTATGCAAGATGAGTAAGCTATGGAGATCCAATGTACAGCCTAGTGACTGTAGTTAACAATACTGTATAGTTGAAATTTGCCAGAAAGATAGATATTACAAATTCCAATCACACAAAAAAGATAACTATGTGAAGTAATGAATATGTAAATTAGTTTGATTGTGGTGATTATTTTACAATGTATACATATATCAAAACATCCAGTTGCATATCTTAAATATATACATTTTTATATGTTAATTATACCTCGGTAGAGCAAACACACACACACACACACACGCACACACATATATGCACAACCTTTCCTTTATAGAAGCAGCCAACTAAAATGAAAACAAAAAGGAGAAAGAAAAAACGAAGAAAATCGAAAGACTGGACAATAACTGACTACTTAAATAAAAAATGGATAATATCAAGGAAAAAATAATACTAATTGTATTAGAAAAAGCTTACTAATGTTTCTATTTTACATGAATATTTGAACAAATTAGATTGGTTGATAATTTTTGTGTTCAAACATTTATATGTCTTCTAAATTACTTAAATATTCTAAATATAATATGCTGGCTTTAAGTGGCAAATTAACATTCTTTCCACCAAATATTTTAAGTTTATGAAATTGTAAACATATGTGTTTGACTACATTAAATATTAATAATGGTTGTCTTTTAAGAGGATCATCCCTGTAAACTCTGAACAATGCCACAAACTATTAAAATGTAGTTATTTCTCTTATGCTGTCGAAAAAATTTATTAAATGTCTCCAACTCTTACTATTACCAGTGATCATGTTGCAATATAAATTCTTAATGATCTTGAATACTTTAACTAATATTAAATTAAATAATGGGTATTCTTTGGTAACCAGTTATCTTTCTTACCTAGTCAATTTCTAAAAAAAAACCAGATTTTTAAATAGCAAATAATTCTATAAAAACATGTTTACTCTTGAAAGCTTCAGCTAAGATGGCAACTTTGATACTGATTGAAAGAGATTTTGAAAAATAAAGAGAAAAAAATATTCAGAGAAATAATTTATCCTTAAATATAGCTTGCTCTTACCAAAATCAATTGTTTTCTGTCTTCTTTGAGAGTTTTATTATCATATCAAAAGTTAATTTTCTGAAAGACTTATATATTTGTGGTTGTGCACTAATCTTGAATTATTTTTGCAAGAGTCTCTTATTTATTTAAAAAATAAAATTACTTAAAATTATTTTATTGTAATATTTCAGTAATCGTTTGTCTTGAAATACCTATGACTTCTGTTCATATCCTGATATAAGAAAATATTTAACAACTCTTTTTGGTATTGTCTTTTCCAAATCTAGGTCTAATATCCTAAACAAAAAATTTAAAAGTTGTTATTTATACATAAAATAGCTTTGGGGTTTACCAAGCAGTCAATGGGTCATACAAAAGGTATTAACCTTCTATGCTAAAGGGAATATTGTGTTAATTAGTGCTACACAACCATTTTTCTGCCCTTTTATCAATTAAAAAAAATCCCTGGAAACCTAAAAATATGTGAATTTTTCCTAGGTTAATTATTTAGAGTTTATCACCATAAATATTTTAGCAACTGAGTTCTCATCAGGTTGGGTAGACACACTTAGGTCTGTGTTCAGAGTAAACAAATTGTTTACTGTAAAAAAATTATTTTTTTCCTAGATCTACTTTTGGCATTTGTGGTGATTAATAACATTTCTTTATGGTACAAATCAAAATACCCTAGAAGTTAGTCACTAGCCTCCTTATCATACTGTTTTTGCCCTCAGGATAATCACTGACTAAATATTCATAAATAGAGGATTTTGCTCTCCTCCATTATGATAATGTGGGTTGATATTACTAACCAGTTCTATTCATATTTGTCACCAACAAATTGGTTTTTGCTTTTATCCTACTCATATATAAAGACCCTTGCTATAGAGTACAGATCAGATTTTAATTTTGTGGAAGAAACAGCAAATGAGCTATAATAAAAATCTGTACCTCATTTCTGCAGACAGCCAGCACCCAGCTCTCTATTGAGGGATTGGCTTAAGATTTCCAGCATGCTCTCAGTCCAGAAGCCAATAACTTTGTAGAAAAAGTTTGCATAACTCGTGACTCAAAAACAAGAATCAATTCCCTAAGACTAAGTAAACTGATTTAATATGGCTTTTTAATATATCATCAGCCCGAAGTTTAACATACTTGTGATTGCTATCTATTTTTAACAGACCCCTTAGACTTTAGTAAGAAAAAATAAATTCAATAAATATGGATATGAGTGAAAGTTTTTTCATTTAAGGCTTAAGGTTAATGATTATTAATGATTATATATACATGTATATATGTTATATACATATATTTATCTTGTTTATAGAATTATGCAAAACAGTGGTTAAATATAACACTAAATAAGAAAATTCCTATAAAGAGTAAGTGGGTAACCTAAATGACATGAGCAGAATCATTAAACATGTCAGTACAGATAGCTAAGTTAATAATCAGCCAGACATGTTAGATATGAACTAAAGTAAGCGGGTATTCTATAAGACATATTAAGAAAGGTAGATAATACCTTTGCTGAACAAAGATAAAAAAAAAGCACTGTAAGGACCAGAAGCCCCAGATATTCATGATACAGTTACTATAGATGAGGCACTCAATATTCATGGGATGATAAATTGGCTATCTCATGGTGACAGCCATTATGATCCAATGACTACTCTATGAAGAAATGCAAATAAAAGCTACAATTGCTCATAAGGCTACTGGTGAGCTATAACTATTGGCCAGGTGCACTTGTTGCTATGTTGCCCCAACATAACAAGTATACAGTCATGCACCACTAAAGGGTAAGGATACGTTCTAAGAAATACATCCTTAGGTAATTTTATTATTGTGCAACATCATAAAGTGCACTTACACAAACCTAGATAGTAGAGCCTACTACTATAATTTTATGTGCTATTCTTTTACATGACTAGCAGTGCAGTAGGTTTGTTTACACCAGCCTCACCACAAATGTTTGAATAATATATTGTGCTATGACTTTATAAGGACTATGACATCACTGGGTGATAGGAATTTCTATCTCCATTATCATCTTATGGGACCACTGTCATATATGTGGACCCTTGTTGAATGAAATGTCATTATGTGGTGTATGACTATATGTTGGTTTCAGGCACCTTCTGTTTGCTGAGCATGCTGATCAAACCTCAACTCTGTCTTCAAAACCACATCTTCAGCAGGGAAGGCTGATAGAGGAGACAGTAAAATAAGATTAAGAATAGTGGGGACTCCCTATTTCACATATTATGGCCCTTGTTCTATGCTTGCACCTTATCATAAGTATGGTAATGTATTTCATATATTTCCCCCTGCTTATCACTGTGTTTTTAATTGATTAAATAAACTGTGTAATTTAAATATAAAATTTGGTCTGTAAGCTTTATTGTTTTGTCACCTCTGAAATAGTTGGCCTGGTACTGTAGTTGGAGACTATCATCATATTAAGACTATGGTTATATTAATGCAATTTCCCACATTATATGTACCAAAATTTTGAACCTTATTAAAATCAGAGAAATTAATAATTAATTCCATTAAAATAAAAACAGCAGCCAGACGAAACTCTATTAGTATGTCAGATCATGTCTTCTCTTCAAAAGGCACCCCATTTACTTCCCTGAGAATACAAACCAAAATTCTTACAGTAGTTTATAGTCTCTACACCAACCAGCCTCCCCCATTCCTTTTCTGAACTCTCTTTGTACTTATGCTGTTACTCACTCTACTCTTGGAAATGTTTCCTTATCTCTTGGATTAATCTGCAATGTTCTTAACATAGTCCCTCAGTTAATTTCTTTAAGTCTTTGCTCAAATGTCACCCTTTAAATGCCTACTTACCATTGTCATTCTATTTAACATTAAATCCTGTGTACCTCTACCATTAACTTTTACATTTTTCTATTTTTTCCCATACAATACTTGACTCTGTTACCATAACATATAATTAATGTATGTATCAGAGTCTTTCCTCAATAGAATGTTAATTCTAAAAGGGTACATATATCTGTCTATTTAGTTATTTTCCATGATTCCTGCTGTTAAACCAGTGCCCAGCTTATGGTTGTGTCCATTAATTAATGAATAAAATTTAATTAGTTTTTCATTTGTAACATCAGAAATTTTAAAAAATCTAATTCTTACTACTAGTAATAGTCTTGTGAGAAATTAGTAAAAATATTTTGATGTTGGGAATAAAATATTGTATAGGTCATAAAATAAAATTGACCATAATTATAGGTTTAAAAGTGTCCACATCATTTTGAATCATTTATTCAATTTGTAGTACTCAATTTAAGAGAAAGTATTTGAACTATGGGGAATAATGTTAAAGTGCTAATCTATAACATGAAAAAATATCAGTAATTTCTTGCATGATTTTAAGCAGAAAATTCCTTAACACTTAAAATTATGTCATTTGGTCCTCTCTTTTCAGGAAAGTATAGCATTTCAAACATATTAATAACTTTCTAGAATATATTTTTGGTTAGATATTTCATAGCATAATTTTCTGAGCTAATGATTTACAGTAATGATAATGGAGTTGTTTCTAAATTTTTACAGCAAATTAAATGTATTTTTTCCAAAAATAGAGAGGGACTTTGCAGTTTCCCAGATAATAAGAACGATGGTCACCACAATTAATAATCATGCTTCACTCTTGCTGGTTAAAGTAAGAGATAAAACAATAACAACAACAACAAAACATTTAACAACAGAGGGCATGTGTCTTCAACTTGTTTTTCTCAAAAAGATTAATTTTACATAATAAGTATAAAGTTGATGGCTTTAAATACCAGAAATCTGCATTCTGGCATGTTCTATTACCACCTATTACAACTTTATACATTTTAATTTTTTTTATTTAATTGGACTATGTATCTGAGAATACTTAAATCACTTTGCAATACTTAAAATATTTTCAAGAGAAGAAAATATTTTTATTTTGTTAATAGTAGTTACTGATTTTTCAATGATATTGTTCTACATATCTATCACTGTATAACAAACTATTCATAACATAAGGGCATAAAACAATCATTTTATTACTTTCACAGATTCTTTGAGTCAGGAATTCAGGCACAGCGGGTATGGCTCCTCTCTTCTTCATATCTGGGGTCTCAGCTCAGATGACTCAGTTGGGTGCCTGGAACAACTGGGGACCATGACAGCTGTAAACTGGAGAAACATTTTCAAGTAGTTTTTTTTTTTTTTTTTAGGGCTTGGCACTTGATTTGAGATAACTAAAGAATGGATTTAGTTGGAAACTTTAACAGAAGCACTTGCAATTGACCTCTCTAACATGGCAATATTAGGATGTTCAGACTTCTTCCAATGCGGTTCAGCACACCAGATAAATGTTCAGGTAAACAAGACAGAAGCTGCTGGTCTTTTATGACTCAGACTCCCCCTTCATCTACCATGATGCTATTTGTCAAAACTGGTACAAGCCCACTCACATTCAAAAAAAGCGACAGAGACTCAATCTTTCAATGGAAGAAATATCAAATCATTTGATGACGTATTTTGAAACCACCAAAAGTATAAACTGAGGAGTCCATAAAAGAAAAAAAAATAGTTTTAATGGAAGTATTAATGTTTCTTCTAGGCTGCTTTTAAAATAAGGAAATGAATAATAAAGATATATTCAACTAATAGAGTAAATGTTTTTATTTAGGCTCAGAGAAAGAATCGGAGGGGTTAAAATGCTAGATTGGTAAAAAGATAAAAGGAGGTAGAGACCAAAAGTAATGTGATATAATATATTGTAC
This sequence comes from Pteropus medius, assembly GCF_902729225.1. NCBI lineage: Eukaryota > Metazoa > Chordata > Mammalia > Chiroptera > Pteropodidae > Pteropus > Pteropus medius. The sequence goes on from NW_024346771.1 coordinate 3,249,684, forward strand.
TCCAAGTAACCAGAAATTTAGGCTAATATAGCTTAGAAAGGCCTAGAAAAAGTTATAAGCAGTGGATAATATGCTTTTAAATCTCTCGGATAATATAAATGTTAAAAATGTTCTTACAATTAATATAGTATTTTTTTTTATTTTGTAAGATGAAAGGAAACTTCTAAGAATATATGATGTCTTCAAGATAGCACTGGTATTTGAAGTGGAGAATCAAAAATACTAGATTCTAGTCAACTGTGTCTGATTTTAGATATAAAAAGGCTAATATCAGCACTGGATTTAGTAAATAAATATCTGAATGTATTTAGAGATTCTATTTAGCCATTCTATTTAAATAAACTAAATAACAAGATTAATTTGCCTATGATGTGAAGAACGAAGTTTACAGATTTTTCCCACTTTAATGAGATTAGTTGCATATGAGAAAATAGGTAAATTAAATGACTATATCATGCAATTAATATCTATTAGAAAATAACAAATTAGCAGGTGTGAATTTTACAATATAACAGCACTGTTTGATGTAGCGAGAAGGTTGTAGGCAGGTTATGTAGGTTGACCTACCCAACTTCTAGGGGGATACCATAGAAACTCAACCTATGCAGTAACCTCAGTCATATCTCGATAAAACTACAAATATATGAGTCTATATTTCAACTTTGCCTCAGATATCTAACAGTAAAGAAACATGTACTATAAACTGCTATTCTATGTCAAACCCTTTATTTAACAATTGGGATACTAAAGGGAATAAGACAGATATTATTTTTGCATAAATGGATATATTCTTTTTGTGTGTACATGTGTGTGTGTGTGTGTGTGTGTGTGTGTGTGTGCGCGCGCCAGAACCTATGGTGGGAAAGAGGATGATGAAAGAAGCCTGGTGTGAATGAAGTTTTGAGAGCAGAGTACAAATGTATGAATATTCAGAAGAGAGGTCATGTTATATAGGAGTCTGTTATATTAGTCTGCTCTGGCTACCATAACAAAATACCATAGACTGAGTGTTTTAAACAATAGGAATTTATTTTCTGACCATTTTGGAAGCTATAAGTTCAAGATCAAGGTTTCAGCTCATTGTTTCTGGTGAGATCGCTTGTCCTCATTTGCAGATAGTTACCTTTTCTACATGTCTTCACTTTTTCTTAGTGTTTGGATAGAAAAAGAGAAAAAGCTCTTCTATGTTTCTTCTTATAATGGCATCTATCCTAATGGATCAGCACTTTACCCTTATGACTTCATTTAACCTTAATTATTTCCTTAGAGGAAAATATATTTCCAAGTATAGCCACACTGGGGTTAAGATTTTCAACATATGAATTTTGGTAGAACACAAACATTTAGTCTATAACAGTTGGAGAAATGTTTGTGTGTTACCAGCTTTTGGAAAGTTTTTATCTATACGTTGGCTTGAATTACCTTTCAAAAGCCAATATCTCTCTTTCAAAACAAGCAGGCTCAGGACAGCATTACTTTAATATGTATTGGCTAACTAGAGGTAGATGATTCTAGAAGGAGTAATAGAAAAAAAAAAGTATTAAACAGAAGCAGTGAAAAAAATGAAGAGAGATCAATCTAATAGAAATCAAGAATTAAAAGGTATCGAAGAGAGTTATGTAGACGATATTATAAAATTCTCCCAAGATGTCAAGAAGGATATTAAGTCATCAGTATTTAAATCTAACATCTAATTTGCTCTGAGCAGAAACTGTTAAGATTTTTAAATATTTTGAAAGTTCAGTTTGTTCTCAAGATAAGCATCATGACATAGTGCTTAGCATTTGAATAATTCACCTTTATTTTTATCCTCAGAGTGAATCATCTGCCCGTTAACTCACCACTTGAAATAGGAGTCTGTAATCTTTTTCTTTATATGTTTATAAACCAGTTATAATAGCATATATAATTATATTTATATCCTTTCTTTGGTAATTTATAGCATGTATATGCTAGAAATATGTTAAATGTCAATCTTCTATTTAATAACACATGACTAAGAGCACTGTGTTTCATGTACAGCACAAATTTCTGCTTCTGATTCATATCACACAAAATTAGCATAAATAAATATAAAATATAAGTAAATATAAAAATATCTTTTTCAGAAAAAGTTCTCAAAAAGAAATCACTTGGTAGAGCTGTTATGTGATTCATATAATGCCATAATTATTTGTCACTTGTTAGAATGAGTGATTCACGCCCTCTACCTTGTGTTTGATTTAAATTGTAACTATTAAATAAACTTACACAACAAACTGTTTGAATATTGATTATCTATATACCACTCTCTATTAAAAACAAAAGTCAGTGAAGTTCATATAATGATCAGAATTCAACACCTACCAAATAGTTATCAAAATTTATTTGATTTCCATTTACTCTATACTATGTCAGGTGAGATAAAGCTTAACTGTTTAAATACTATGTTTTTAGACAGCGACTAACCTAGATATTTACGTTAAAAATATTCTGTGGTATTCATACTTTGTATCTTATATCTATTTCCTTAACTTTCATTTCCTTTTAAGTTTTCTCAGTAGTCTTGAATTTTTATTTCTTCGTAACACTGAATTCTGTAAAAGTTTTGTATTGTTTCAAGTAAGTTTGTCATAATATTTAATATATTTTTAATAACCTTTGCTTTTTTCTTCTCTCTCCCCCCAGGTAGTATTAATAGATAGAAAGTAATCTGATCAATCCAACAATCATTCTTATCTTTCCTAATTAATTTCTAACAGAACAAGTAGGTTTGCAAGTCCTAAATCCTAAATATTTTATCTATTATTAACTGTCTACTGGCAATATTATGCATGACTGACCTAGGAATATCACCTCAAAGGATACTGCATTAAAAATATATTCACTAGTATAACAAACTAACAGGCCAGTGGGGACTAACTATCTGTCTATCACTTTACAACTAAATTCTTACCTAGATCAAGGTTAGAAAATTTGGTCAGTTGCAAGTATATTTGAAGGAACACTTAAGTATTTTATCATTTTAAAATTTTAAAATAAATATCAATATTGGTTCAAGGAACTAGAACTACATGAAGGATTAGTGAGAAATGGAAAGCAGAGTTGAATCAGTGTCCACAGGCATATTGAAATACAAATTATGAACAATATACCAAGTGCAAACCTTGAGTTCACCATTGTGTTTAATAACACTAATGTTTGAAATGAGGGCGGCTTCCAATTTAATGGCATCTAACACTTTAAATCTTTTTAAAAAATATAATATAGATCAATATAGAGAGCAAATGAAATCATCCAAAGCCTGTACCAACAGCATATTTAAGAAAGAGCAAACATAATACATTTTAATTTACATAAAAGTGAGGAAATAAATAATTAAAACAACAACACATCACAGCAAAAAAAATAGTGCAAAGACTATGCAAAGAGAAGAATATGGTGGGATCTAGTATTGTAGGAATGCAGAAAATATCAACAAGATTTGGCTTTCAGAAGGAAATGTTTTATTTTTTCTAAAATCCACACTGGAGAGTCAAAATAAAGAAAAATGTTATTTATCTTATATTTACACTTTGCCTATCAACCTAAACTGAGACTCTATTCTGAAGATTCTCCTTCAAAAGTAAGAAATAATATATGCACAATTCTGCATGCTTATTATGAAAAATTTGCAACAATTCAAATATATACTTTATGTTGGCTATAAATAAACATTTTAAAAGAACTGAAAATGTTTAAACTTAATTAAATATTTTGAATATTAGAAATAAGTATAATTTTAACTATTTTGGGCATTTTGTAAGACAAATTCTAAGACTTTTTTATTAGAGAATAAGAGAAAGCCTGGCAATAACCTAATTATCTAATTAGAAAAATATCAATTCATAGTTTTCAATAAAAGAATACATTTGGGCAAGAATTAATGGATGATCAAATCATTCGTTGAAAATTAGGATAATTAATTGGTACAGCCACTAGGGAAAATAGTATGGAGGTTCCTCAAAAAACTAAGAATTGGTCTACCATATGATCCAGCAATCCCACTACTGGATATTTACCCCAAAGACTTAAAAATGCATATTCAAAAAGATATTTGCACACTGATGTTCATAGCAGTATTATTCACAGTGTCCAGGACATGGAAGCAACCAAAGTGTCCTATGATAGATGATTGGCTAAAGAAGTTGTGGTACATATATACAATAGGATATTACTCAGCCATAAGAAGAAATGAAATACTGCCATTTGCGATAACATGGATGGACCACGAGATAATCGTGGTAAGCGAAATAAGCCAGGTAGAAAAAGTTGAAAATCACATGATATCACTTATATGTGGGGTATAAACCTAAAAGAAACAAATGAGCAGGACAAACAGAGACTCATGGACATGAACTATAGGCGGGCTAGTGGTCACCAGAGGACTATAGACTAGTGTTTACTAGTGGGGTAGGGGAGGAGGGGGCAGGTAGACAGAGTAAAGGGTGTCAAATATAGGGTTTAGGGGGAGGATGAAGTGAGTAAAGGGGATTAAATATATGATAGCTGATGGAAACTGGACTTTGGGTGGTAAAAACACGATAGAATATGCAGATGTCAAATGATAATGTATACCTGAAAATTATATAATTGTGTTAACCAATGTTACCCCAATAAACTTAATTTAAAAAATAATAACAATTTAAAAATTTAAAAAAATTTAAAAAGAAAATAAAGTAAATAAATTTGTTAAAAAAAAGAAAAGTGGTATAATTTTATATGACCAAAGATAATATCTGAACCAATGTCATTTCAAAGTTCATGTTTTCTATTTCTACACAATCCTTCTCCCAAAGTAAATATTGAGATTTTAAGTAGGTCATAGACATGACAGCTTTCTTACTTAAGCTTTACTTAAAAAATATTATATTTGATAATCAGGGAGTTTCTCTTAATTGTTTTTCCTTCTCCACTTGACAGCTGCCTACTACATAGAAAAAAATCTTTTTCAAGGCTTCCTATAATAATGTCTTCTGAAGAATAACTGGGGCAAATTGCAATTGGTGTAAATAGTACCCTAGAGAAGAATTTTATCGTAAAGAAGACTTTAGTTTGAAGTCAACATATAATGCAAAATCAAGTGAGGTCAACATCTATTTCCCTTAGACGACACCTTAAATAGGTAAATAAGTTATATCTTTTCTCTTAGTAAAGCCAAACTAGTTTTCCTTTGGTGTTAGAACAGATATCTAATACTTTGTGAAAGCATAAGGTTAATAGCTAACTTACAATTTTAGGGGCTGCGGTATATGAAAAAAATAATCAATTCTTTAAACACTAGAAAGTCTCACAGGGTGCTACTATGCTTACAGTATGAGGATAAAATGTACACTGACAAACAGAATTATGGACTTAATCTCTGTATGAGACAGAGAAATTGTTTCACTATTTCCTTCCACTCTTCCCATGCATTCTGTTAAATTAGCATAATTTAAATTCACTCTAACAATGCATATTTTCATATTGCAACAGAAAAGAATATCAATAAAATCATACTTTTAAACAGATTCATTGCCTAGGCATATCCAAGTTCCTGGCATTGCTCCTCTATCTGGAGCCCTAGAGATCTAGACCAGGAGTATTATATTCCTTATTCCCATTTCCATGAATATCACCTCTATTGATTTAGGAAAATTTTTCCCTTGGACAGAGTTTGGCCTTGCCTTAGTGACCATTTCCCTCCTCATTTAGATAATTACTCTGCAAAAAAAGGACACAGGGTTATAGGTTTGAGATGAGGTGATCCGTTCAGTGCTACAAATGTAATTAATATAAGATTCCTATTTAGATAAACTAATAAAATGCCTGCTTTTCCTTAACTTAACACAGCTGAGCTACAATGCATGGCTTGGTGAGCAGAGGATAGACTGAGTACTGCCTTCCAGCTACTCTCATGATTATGACTTCTTTGATGTGCCCAAACTAAATAACATTAATAGAAAGCCATGGACATATTCTGCTGAATATTCCTGGGTAATATCAGGCACATTAACACTCATTCACTGTCTTTATGGCAGAGTAAGGGTTAAACATGCCTTTTCTAAATACTTTGTCATCCTACTGGCACCTTTGGACTTCTCCTTTTCCCATACACATATATACACATATGCCTCGAAAGAATAAAAGAGGATTCTACGGTAGTATAGTTTATTCTAGACACGTATTAAGAAAGAAGAATAGTTCTAAAACATATAGTTAAACTTCCAGAGTTGCATTTGCCCACGATGGGGGTGATATTTTTTATTACATGAAGAAAGTTTCCCTGTTCTGCCTTGGTTTAGTCTTCTGCTTTCAATCAGGCTATGTGGGTCAGTGGGCATGACAACTGCTTTAGGAGTTAGAGTGAACTGTGTTACCACTTAGTGCAGTAGTATTCAAATTATGGTCTTTGGCATTAACTTTACTTGTGAACTTATTAGAAATGTAAATTTTCTTGCCCTATCTTAGACCTACAGAATCAAAACCATGGAGGTGAGGCCCAGAAACCTGTGACTTAACAAGCCTGACAAGTCTTTCTGATGCACATTGAAATTTGAGAACTACCTCCGTAGTGCTGAGAAGCACATTGTGTACCTAAGACTTATTGTGTTTGGGTCATCTTGAATCTGAACAAAGATAGAATCTCCTAGGTAAAGCTATGGAAGACAACTCTTAGCTAATATGGAGCATATAATTAATTTAAAACAATAATATGGGTTACATAATGATAGGAGGTTTATTTCAAATGTTTTATTATTTTCCATTTGCCTTGAATATAAAGAAAATGGGGATATAAATGAATTTAGTGGTTTATTTAAAAATTTTATCTTTCTGCATTTCAAAAAAATATTGCTATTGTTATTTATTATAATTAGAAAGTTGCAGTCTATTATTTTGTTTTAAGCTTCATTAAATTTATGATATTCAAATTATTTTAAAAACTGCCTATTTTTGTTTTGAGTTTGTAAAAGGAACCTCAAGTAATAAACCTAAAGTTTCATGCCCTGCCTCTGAAATGGCTTAAGCTTGGTTAAGTTATATAACTTCTATTCTTTAATTTCCTCTTCTACACAACTGGATAATAATACCTGAAACCTACAGAAAACTATGTCATTATGTTTAATTATATAAAGTGGGTAAAGAGCAGAAATGTAAATCTAACAGCTGAGATTTACCAGAAAAAAACGTGCTACATAATTAAGGTAATATTTTAGATCTACCATCTGTCTTCTAAAAGAATCCTCTATTTCATTCATCTTAGTAAATCTTCCTACACTCTCAGTGATTATAGGTAAGATTACATTTGTTGCTGAAATTCTACTTTCAATATTATAATAGGTGTCTAACCAATTCTAATACCATTTTTTAAAATCCACTATCTCTAACTAACCTTAGTTTATTACAGTCATTTATCTAAAGAAACTGATGTATGTATACTTCAGCTAAAGTATACATTATAATAAAGGATGAAAAAAAGGTACAGATAGATGGATAGATACTCACATAGAAATATTTTTTACTCCAAGTGCTTCTGAAGATAGTTTAAGAAAAATAAAAAAAATAAAAAAATAAGTATGGTTAAAGAAAAATGTAAAAATCAGAAAAAATGATGAAAAATGGCTATCATTTTGATGACAGAAATGAACATGTTACATCCATAAAATACTTTCATTAATAGAAACAATATAGCACATTTCTCAATTAAACCACCCCATCATCTCATGCCTATTTGAACAAGCTGACAAATTTTATGGCACTGTATTCAACAAAATAATATAAAGTATAATGAATTCCTTCAGATTTTTATGTATTTTCATGTACTCCTTTAAAATACCAATACTAATTTAATTGCATTCATGGTACATTAATATTAAAAATTAATTCAGATAAATATAATTTTCTATTGGTTACAAAACTTAATTCTACCCCCTTTCTCATAACTCTCCACTCTCCTCTGATTTTATGTATTTATTTTAGTTACAGAAGACAAGGAGGTCTTTTTTTTTGCCTTTTAGAATCCGGAGGACTGGAAGCAGGATGATTGTTTCCAAGTTCATAGAAGAACAAATAGAAATAAAATAAATAACTTAGAGCTCTAAACTCTCAACTTAAGTCAACATCAGAGAACCAAAGAGTTTATTTGGTGGCCCTAAAATAATTCCATCTTGTAAACACAGGAACAAATTTGCTGAAAACCAGACCCAAATTTTACTTGTGCCACTTACAGAATTACATATGTTGAATTTACTACCTAATCTAGAGACCATGTGAGATTTAGGATAGCAGGAGTGAAATTGGAATAGAGCCATTCAAGTGGTCTCAGACAAGGTTGACGGACAATCTAAAATCCCTTACATATGGAAGCTGATACAAAATTCTGCTCCTCTTTCAGTGATTCAGGAAGTGTTTCCTAAGCCAAAACCGAAGTGGCTTTTTCTTTACTTTGTCTTTCTCTTTCCCCACATCCGTCAAATACCAAGTTATTATCATTCTTTTAATTAGGGCGAACTTTGTCATCACTTAGTATAGTAGTAATCAGATTATGGCCTTTGGCCATAACATCTTTGGCAGAAACATCTTTTAATTTATTTTTAATACCATTGTCATCACTCTAATCTGCATGGACTATTATTGTACATACTCTACAGGTAATATTTGCCTCCTGCATTTATCATCTCTGTGTTACCTCTGTAAAACAAAATATACTCATGGCCAGAAGCTTTTCTGAAAGAAAGGGCTCATTGAGTTAAATGGTACCAGAAAATAACCAGGACCTGGGACATGAAGTTCTAAACCACCAATAACACTGGTAGGTGGAGAAGACAACATATCTGGAGTTGATGGGCCTTTTTTTATACATCAAGTAGAAAGATGTAAGTTATTTTGAAAGAATCTACACTGGCTATTGATAAAGAGGAAGAGAGAAAGTGAAGCAGGGCTAGTTCTGGGATAGGTGCAGTCTGTGAGAAGTGTTTGCTTCTTCAAATTGGTTGTGGACAATAGTCTGTAAATTGCATGTGTAAGCAAGAAACAGAGGCTCCTGGGGATGTGTGACATTTAGTTCTTCTTTCTTTTGGATAATCTCTGAAATAGCCACCTAGAAATTAATTCAAAAGTTTCAACATATATTCAGGAATGTAAGCAGTCTTTTGGTTTTGCCCTGAAGTTAATTGATTAACTTCTCTTTTCTCTTCCTTCCACCTTCCAGCCTACTGTAATCAATTTAGGCTACCTCAGAATTTTTTCCTTGTTACCTCAGCATTCCATTTTTGCCTTTTTAATTTTTTAATATCAAAATTTACTATATTAAATAATCTTTGTGAAAATAGCTAGCAAGTCTTCTGCATTCAATATCTGATACAGTACCTGATCTGAGAACTTTCAAATGCTTGTGGGATATTTATAGGGCAGTGAATAATTTCCTACATGGTCAAGTCTCCCATTAACAACAGAGACTTACATTTGAAAATTTTGGTAATATAACTAATTATATAGAAATTAATCATTTCATCAAAAGAGAGTGTACCAAAGGGAAAGAGTTAGATCCACAGAATCCAGAGAAACTATAATATATTTAAGGGATGAGTTTTAGAGGAGAAGCTTCAAAGGAGCTGTGAGAACATGACTAACTTAACTAATTTGCTTTCCTTTAAAATTAGCTGTCACACTCTTAAATTTACATATTTGTTGAAAGACATATTTTATATAGATATGGTTAGGATAGCAAAGCTTATTTTATCACCCTAAGTATTTATAAATTATATATTTAAAACATAAGATTTACATATAAACAGACTTTTTGTGACAGACTAGCTCTTTCCCATTTCAAAATGGATAAACCTAAAGCTTAGAGAAGTTACATAAAATAATGTCAAAGACGCACACCTACTAAGTTAACTAGGACTAAGAATGTTTATACTGGTGCTTAACTAACCATTATTAGTTAAGCCCTCCTCATATGCCATTTTCTGTGAATTTAAAATAGTCTAAGTTTGGAGGGAGAAAGGATAAATAAAAAATTCTCAAGGATATTCATTTCATGACAAATTTTTTGACAAACTACATAATTTTGATGTAACTTGCCTTAAGTACTTGAAGTGATCAGTCCCTCCATTTTATAAAAATATATCTACTGCTAAAACCCATTAGATCTACAAGTTTCCTATCTTTACTTCTCTCTCAATAAAGCACCGTCCTTAAAGATGAGGGTTTTGCAGTAAGTTTGTTTATGCTGTCACAACGTAGATTATCATTTACTTGTGCATAACCTTGTGAAAATTTCTTGTCATCCTTTCTCCTCTGTTTCCTTGTTAGCAGGAATTAAATTAATTATTGCATGGAATTAAATTAGAATTTAATTATTAGAATTAAATTAATTATTGTATGGAAAACACTAAAAGTAACCGAAAACAGTGAGCACTCAGCGAGCTATTATTTTCATACTATTACTATTTACGTTCCTTCTATCACTCATAGAAAGTTTTAAAAGTGTGCTAACAAGTAAAGTATAATACAGTGTGGAATGCTTTTAAACAGATATCTAAAAATTAATTTGTAATGTTAAAATTTTAGTTTCTCATAGTTTCCATGAACAACTGAATGCACATGATATACACTTACACACACATATAAACCCTACTAAAATAGAAATTAGCTATTTCATAGAGTAATTATTATTAAAATAGCAATTATAAATTTTGTGTATAAGTATTATAACTTCTACTTTTCAGATGACAAATATGAGATTTATATTGGTCAAATAGAAGGCCTTAGAAGTCATACAATTGAAAATATGTAAATTATATAATTTCAATTTTATTTTAAATATCAAGAAACCTATAGGGCTTCTGGTCAAGATGGCATAGAAGGTAGACTCTGTGCTTGCCTCCTCTCATGACCACGCTAAAATTACAATGAAACTACACAGCAATCATCACTGGAAGTCACCTGAGGTTTGGCTGAACAGAAGTCCTACAACTGGGGACATACATAAGAGGTCACCTTGAGACTGGCAGGAAGAGCGAAGACACAAAATGGGCAGTCCCACAACCATGTGTGGTGGTCAAGGATCAGGAGAGCTCATTGACTTCAGAATTCCCGCTCCCTTAAAAGAGCAAGGGGTCTGGCTCCACACTGGGCTCCCCAGCCCAAGATTTAAGAGCCAGGAAAAGAGATCTCTACAATCTCTGGCTATAAAAACCACCGGAGACTGGGGCCGAGGAAGACAGAGGGCTGTAGAAGTTGCAGATATTCCTCTTAAAGGATCCACATGTGAACTTACTCTGTGATGGATGCACTCACTCTGAGCTCCAGCTCAGGGGAAGATGCTAGAAGAGGGCCAAAAATACACAAGAACAGAATTGTCTGGCTTCAGGGTAAGAGCTGGAGGGGCAGCATTCTCCCAGACAAAAGTGATAGCAGTATCCATTGTTCCTTTGTTGAGCTCTCCCCACTGCAAGAATGCAGATGCAGTTGGCCACTGTATCTGAGTTTCCATCAAACTGGTTAACACAGGTTGCTATGCCCAGGTGATTCCCCAAAACCCTGCCTTTCCCAACTTGCTTACTCTCCCAAGCTGCCTCTAGTGGTTTATTCCATACAAATGGCCTGTCTTGACTAATGCTACAGACTTTACTAAAATCTCTCAAAGACTCACAAAATCCAAAGAAACAGCATCTGGTCTCGATGTGCCCTTTATCTCTTGCTGAGCAGCCCCAAGCTCAGCACTAGCTGCAGCCAGCCTTGGTTCCTGGCTTGGCCTCTTGAGTCACCTAAGCCCAGCCTGGGTGGCAGCTATCTGCGAATTCCTTGGTGAGTCTTTCCAGTTGGCCCCAGAAATGCACAGGCTGAATCTGAATTTGGCCTGCAGTTAGGCCCCTCCCAGGAGGTACTGGGGCTGGCACACCCAGTGGCCTTCTTCAACTGGTGCCAGAGCCAGAGCACCACCTAGGGAAGTATCTGAGGAGTACACACCCAAAAGGCAAACTGGAAAGGCACTAGAGCCCTGCTAAAGTGAATTCTGCTTCATAGGGCTGGCACCTCAGTGGCCATTTCTTACAACCAATAAGCAACCAAAGCTCGACCACAATGAGAGTGTCAGGGCCTAGCAGATCATGTCAGCTATGCCAAGTGTCAGCAATATTGCTGACCGAGATGGGAAGATTCAATGATGAGATGCCCAGTTGGAAGAATGCACAAGAGGCAAACATAAGGATGAAATGGCAGGCACCGACTTCATTATGTGGAGCGCAGTTCTGTTTGGAAATGCGGTTCTATTGGGGAAAGCACATAGTATTGTGCACAGTTCTTCCACTCTCCCTTTCCGTGCTCCCCTTCTGCTCTCCAGGGGACCACATGGTTCCTCATATAGCATAGTACAATAGTGGCCTTCAGCCACACATGCATGATACAATAAGCTGAAGCATGTTTACATATTTTCTAAATCTGGGGTCTTATTCCTAGCCACAGGCCTGGATCTCAGCCAGATCTTGGGCCAGTGAGGTTTTGGATCAGCCAGGCCTTGGATAACAGCCAAACCTTGGATCACAGCCAAACCTTGGGACAGCCAGGCCTGGCACCCACAAGGAGGGCACACAAAGACTGCACCTTGAGCACCAGGCTGAGGTGACCTGGGAAGACTGTACCACTGGGCCACCCAGGACACCTACTACATAAAGTCACTCTACTAAGACTGGGAGACTTAGTAGCCCTACCTAATATATAGAAACAAACACAGGGAGACAGGCAAAATGGGGAAACAAAGAAACATGTCCCACTTAAAAAAACAGAACGCACCGACACATCATAAATCAAATGTCAAGAGTTGAAGAAAGAAAGATAATCTTAAAAACAGCAAGAAAGAAGCAATTAGTTATGTACAAGAGAGCTCCCATAAGTCAGTCAGATGATTTCTCAACAGGCACTGCAGGCCAGAAGGGCTTGGCACAAAATATTCAAAGTGGTGAAAAGCAAGAACCTACATCTAAGATTACTCTACCCAGCAAGCAGGGATCCAAGAGGCTTAGACGTCAACTAATGGAAACCAAAAGAAGAATGCCTTCTTTGCAATAGTCTAAAGAGACCTTTATATAATACATCATCTTTCTGGGGAAAAAAAAAAAAGCAGAATACACTTCCCTTAATGCCCAGGTAGAGAAATAGTCCATTAAACACCAAGAACAAACAAGATGACAATGCATCTCAGAAAGAAAGAGAAAAATCTCCAGAAAATAAGCTTACAGACATAGAAATATGACTTAATGACTTAAATGACAGAGAATTCAAGATGGTACTTCTGAAAAAACTCAATGAGATAAAAAAAAAAATCATAACAATTTCAGGAATTGAAAAAACAACTAGATGAGCAGAGGAAGGAGATTGAAACTCTCAAAGAAAGAACTAAATAAAACTTTTGGAGATGAAGAACACACTGCAAGAGTTGAAAATGAAATAGCAAGCTTGGGAAATAGAGTCGACCAAATGGAGGAAAGGATCAGTGATATCGAAGACAGAAATCTAGAAATAAATCAGAAGGAAGAAGAGAGAAACTGAGGTATGAAAAATAATGAAAGAGAAATTCAAGAACTAGCTGATACCTTCAGGAGAGGAAACAGAAGAATAATGGGCATTATCGAAGGTGAGGCAAAGGAACAGGGATTAGAAAGCATTTTCAAACAAATAGTTGAAGAGAATTTCGTGAATCTAAGGAATGAGCTGGAGCTTGGAATTCAAGAAGTCAACAGAACACCCAATTATCTCAACCCAAAAGGCCTTCACCAAGACACATTGTATTAAAATTATCAAAAATGAATGATAAAGACAGAATTCTCAAGGTAACTTATAAAGGAAAACCCATTAGATTATCCTTAGACCTCTCAGAATAAACCTTACAAGCTAGAAAGGAATGGAATAAAATATTTAAACTATTAAATGAAAGGAACTACCAGCCTAGAATAATGTATCCAGCAAAGCCCTCCTTTATATATGAAGAAGAAATAAAGACCTTTAAGACATACAAAAATTGAGGGAATTCTCTACTATGAGGCCTGCAATACAGGAAATACTGAAAGGGGTCAGTTCACCTAAAACAAAATGACAAAAAAAAAAAAAAAAAAACATAATTAGGAGTAACGCAACTCGCAGGCAGATAGAAGCAGAGGAGTGCAACTCTCACTAAAAAGACAGCATTATAAGTTTAAACAATAAGAAGAGATTTGCTATAGCAAGATATTAATGAATGTTCAGCGTACATAGGAACAAATAGAGACAACCATGACTAAAAAGGAGGATTCAAAGGTCTTAATTAGCAAAGGAGAATGGAGATAAGCCATGCTCAGAAGAAAATAAAAGACTGTATGTGTGTGTGTGTGTGTGTGTATGTGTGTATATATGTATATGTATATGTATGTATATTTATATATGTGTGTATATATATATGTGTGTGTATATATATGTATATGTATATATATATGTATGTGTGTGTATGTGTGTGTATAGGTGTGTGTGTGTGTGTGTGTGTGTATGTATATATATATATATATATATATATATATATATATATATATATAACTATTCTTTACATATTTGTAATGGTAACTACACTCCGAAGATTCAGAACTGAAATATATAACATAAAACAAGAAGGACCAGAGGAAAAAACTCAAGCACAAAATGTATATATATATGTAGACACACAAGGACAAGAATCAATGGAAACTTTAAGCTACCAGAATGCAAAACATAAAATTGCTAAAAGAAGACCTCATATTTCCATAATCTCCCTAAATGTACATGGACTGAACTCATCAATGAAAAGGCAGAGTTGCAGATTGGATCGAAAAACAAAACCAAACTATATGCTTCCTACAGGCAACACATCTCTCAGCTCCCAAGACAAATAGAAACTCTAATTGAAAGGGTGAGAAATATTTCAAGCAAATGGCATTCAGAGAAAAGTGGGAGTAGCGGTACTAATACCAGATGAAATAGACTTCAAAATAAAAAAGGTAAAGAATGATACTGAGGGACACTCGTAATGATGAAGGGAATCATACACCAAGAAGACATAACACTTATTAATATCTATGCTCCCAATCAGGGAGCCCCGAAATACATAAAGCAATTACTAACAGAACTAAAGGGAGAAACTGACCAAGACACTATCATAGTAGGGGACCTAAATAACTCACTGTCAGATATGGACAGATTATCCAAACAAAAAATCAATAAGGAAATAATATCCTTAAATGACATATTAGACCAACTAGACATAATTGACATTTACAGAGCCTTCCATCCCAAAACAGCTGTTTATACATTCTTCTCTAGTGCACATGGAGCATTCTCAAGGATGGACCACATACTGGAACAGACAGATAGCCTCAAAAAATATGAGGTTGAAATCATACCAACCATATTCTCTGATCATAATGCTTTGAAGGTGGAGATCAACTATAAAAAGAACGTGGGAAGAATCACAAATACATGGAAATTAAACAACATGCTACTGAAGAATGACTGGATTGGAGAAGAAATGAAAACAGAGATCAAGATTTACATACAACTGATAATGAGAGGACAGCATATCAAAACTTTTGGGACACAGAAAAAGTGATAATAAGAGGAAAGTTCCTATTACTATGGCCTATCCCCCAAAACAAGAACTAGCCAAAATAAACAACTGAACACTTCATCTTAAAAAGCTAGAAAAGGAAGAACAAATGAAGCCTAAAGTCAGCAGAAAGAAAGAAATCATCAAATTAGAGCAGAATTAAATGAAAATGAAAACAAAAAATAATAGAATTTGAAATTAGAGCAGAATTAAATCATCAAATTAGAACAGAATTAAATCATCAAATTAGAGCAGAATTAAATAAAATTGAAAACAAAAAAATAGAAAAAATAAATGCAACAAAGAGTTGGTTCTTTGAGAAGGTTAATAAAATTGACAACCCCTGGCTAGACTCACTAAAGAAAAAAGAGAAAGGACACAAACGAAATCATGGATAAAAGAGTGGAAATTAAGACACACATCACAGAAATACAAAGGATCATACAAGAATACTATGAAAAAGCATGTAACATCAAATTTAATTACCCAGAAGAAATGGACAAGTATTTAGAAACATACAACTTTCTTAGTCTAAATGAAGAAGACCTGGAAAATCTAAACAGACCAGGACCAGATGGCTTCACCAGTGAATTCTAACAAACATTCAAAGAAGATTTAATATCTATTCTCTTCAAAAACTTCCCCAAAATCAAAGAAGCGGCAATACTTCCTCACTCATTTTATGAGGCCAATATTACCTTGATAACAAACCTGGTAAAAATAACACGAAAAAAGAAAAACTACGAATCAAAAATCTTAAATAAGATACTAGCGAACTGCATACAGCAATATATTAAAAAGATTATACACCATGATCAAGTGGGCTTCATCCCAAGGGCACAGAGATGGTTCAGCATATGCAAATCGATTAATGTGATAAACCACATAAGAAAATTAAAAACTAAGAATCGTATGAGCATATCGATAGATGCAGAAAAAGCCTTTGACAAGATACAGCATCCATTTATGATCAAAACACTTAACAAAATTGGTATAGAAGGAAAATACCTTAACATAATAAAAGCCATATATGACAAACACTCAGCCAAAATTATACTTAATGATGAAAAACTAAAAATCTTACCTCTAAGATCAGGAACAAGGCAAGGCTGTCCACTATCACCACTGCTATTCAATATAACACTGGAGGTCCTAGCGAGTGCCATCAGACAAGAGGAAGATATAAAAGGCATCCAAATAGGAAACAAAAATATGAAACTGTCACTATTTGCTGGTGACATGATTCTATATAGAAAACCCTAAAGTCTCCACAAGAACACTATTAGAAACAATAAGCAAATATAATAAAGTTTCTGTATACAAAATCAAAGTTCAATAATCCATAGTGTCCCTATACTCTAATAATGAAGTGTCAGAAAAAGAGTAGAAAAATAATTCCTTTTGAAATTGCAACAAAAAGAATAAAATACCTAGGAATAGATCTAACAAAACATGTGGAGGACCTATATAATGAAAACTATAAAACTCTATTAAAAGAAATCAAAGAAGATCCAAAGAAATGGAAAGATATTCCGTATTCTTATATTGTTAAAATGACCTTATATTCTTACATAGTTAAAATGACCTTATTACCTAAAGCATTATACAGATTTAATGCAATCTCCATCAAAATCCCATCATCATTTTTTAAGGAAATAGAACAAAAAATCATCAGATTTGTATGGCAGCACAAAAGACCCTGATGGTCAAAGCCATCCTGAGGGGGGAAAAAAAAAAACAAATCTGGAGTCATTCCTCTCTGCAACTTCAAATTATACTACGAAGAGACAATAATCAAAACGGAATGGTAGTGACAGAAAAACAGACGCACAGACCAGTGGAACAGAATTGAGAGTCCAGAAGTCAATCTATGTTTATATGGGCAAATAATTTTCGACAAAAAAAATAAAAAAAAAACAAAAACATATAGTGAAGAAAACAAGGCCTCTTGCATAAATGGTGCTGGGAAAACTGGAAAGCCACCTGCAAAAGAAGGAAACGACTGTTGTCTATCATCACACATCAAAATTAACTTAAAATGGATTGAAGACCTCAATATAAGACCTGAAAAAATAAAATTCATAGAAGAAAACATAGGAAGGAAACTCAAGGATCTTGGATTTAAAGAGGATTTTATGAATTTGGGAAGTAAAAAGGAAATATAAATGAATGAGACTACATCAACTAAAAAGCTTCTGCACCACAAAGAAACTGTCAACAAGGCAAAGAGACAACCATTCGAATGGGAAAAGATATTTGCAATCATTGCCTCTGATAAGGGCCTAATATCCAAAATATACAAAGAACTCATACAACTCAATAAGAACAAAAATACAAATGATCCAATCAAAAAATGGGCAGAGGACCTGAACAGACACTTAGCCCTAGAGGACATTCTAATGGACAACAAATATTCGAAAAGATGCTCAATATCGCTAGCTATTAGGGAAATGCAACTCAAAACCACAATGAAATAACATTTCACACCTGTTAGAATAGTTGTTATCAATAGGACAACTAATAACAAATGTGGTAGAGAATGAGAAGAAAAAGGAACCCTCATACACAGCTGATGGGATTGCAAATTGATACAGCCACTATGGAAAACAGTACGGAGATTCCTCAAGAATCTAAGAATTGATCTACCATATGATCCAGCAATTCCTCTACAGCTTATTTTTGCAAAAACTTGAAATCTCATATCCAAAAATTTGCACATTGATGTTTATAGTAACATTTTTCAAGGTGTCCAGGAGATGGAAGCAACCGAAGTGTCCTATAATAGATGATTGGCTACAGAAGCTGTGGTACATATATACGATGGAATATTACTCAGCCATATGAAGAGATGAACTACTGCCATTTGTGACACCATGAATGGACCTTCAGATAATTATGCTAAGCGAAATAAGCCAGACAGAAAAAGTTGAAAATCATATGATATCACTTACATATGGGACATAAACATAAAAGCAACAAATAAACAGGGGAAACTACCAGAGACTTATAGACATGGACAGTAGATTAGTGGTTTCCAAAAGGTAAGGGGAGGGGGAAGGAGGTAGGCAAATATGTTAAAAGGGGTCAAATATGTGGTGACAGAAAGAAATCTAACTATGAGAGGTGAATACACAATGAATATATATATATATATATATATATATATATATTACTGTTAAAATGTACAGCTGAAACTTGACGCATTTTGTTAACTAATGTCACCTTAAAAAAAGAAAACTTAACTGAAAAATAAAAATAGGGTGACTGAATGGATAAGAAAACAAGATCCTTACATACACTGCCAAGAAGAAATTCACTTCAGATCAAACAACACACACATAGTGAAAATAAAGAGATGAAAAAAATTACATGAAAATAGAAATGAAGGAAAAAATCAGATGTGGCTATACTTATCAGACAAATAGGCTATAAAACAAAGGTTATAACAGGAGATAAAGGACTCAGTAATCCTACTTCTGGTTATTTATCTGAATAAACCCAAAATACTACTTTGTAGGGACATCTGTATCCATATGTTTATTGCAACATTATTTACAATAACTAAAATATGGAGGCAACCTCGGTCAATGGATAAAGAAGAGGTGATGCATATATAGAATGAAATATTATTCAGTCGTTAAATAAATAAATAAATAAAAATAAATAAATGAAATCTTTACATGTAGTATATATCTACAGGGTATTGTGCTGAGTGGATTAAGACAGAGAAAGGCAAATACCATATGATTTTATTTACTTGTGGAATCTAAAGAACAAAATAAACAAATAAAAGAGAAAGAAACTCACAGATATAAAGAACATATTGAGGTTTACCTGATGAGAAAGCAGTTTAAGGGGTGAGTGAAAAAGGGGGAAGGGATTAAGAAGTACAAATTAGTAGTTACAAAATAGCCATAGAAATGCACAGTAAGGAATATAGTCAATAATATTATAATAACTATGTATGGTGTCAGATGGGTACCAGATTTATCGGGGTGATTACTTTGTGAGTTTTATAGATGTTTAATCACTATGTTGTATGCCTGAAACTAATATAATATTATATGCCAACTGTAATTGAAAAGTAAAAACTATTATTATAAAAAGAAATCCTCTAAATGTCCCTATTTGCCCAATTATCTATAAACCTATTTATTATATACATGAGTTCAAAATAACATGTAGATTTCAATATATAAAGTGGTTTACTTTTACTTTTTAAAATAAATGATTTAATTTTTATTCATAATTAATATTAAGCAAATCACATTTATAATTATGGACCTATTCATTTAAAGGTTCCAAATTATGTATGCTTTTTCCAATATTTTTTTAAGATTTGAAATACAGTGCATAAATCATTGAGAAAACAAGTCATACTAGCTGGACATCTGCTATTTAAATTAAAGCCAATAAAATAGTTGGACACATTTTTCTGCTGAAAAATAGACAGATGGTCAGTTAATTAGAGTGCTTCACAAATTAAATATGAGAGAGTATGATTAATTATCAAATATGTATTCATATATTAATAAGAACCTAACTTGAGCATAAAAAAGGAAATAAACTTTTCTATTTTTAGTCAAAACTGTTTGTTGTACTTATGGGATATTTTTTCTCAGAGTTCAAGTGAAAGGCTATTTTCTTTTTTTGATTCTCTGGTCTTTTACTGTGTGGTCTATTTTCTCTGCATTTGATTATACCTTTTTTGATATTTAGGTAAGGTTTAATTTTTATTCTATTGTGTGCTTTATATTTGTTACACTATATTCATATATTTAAGATAATATTTATTAGATACATACTTGAACAGTGATATAAAGAACTTGAGTAATCTTTCCTACACCTTTTTCTTTTCATCCACTTTTAAAAATCAATACTATTAGTAGAATCTTTTAAATTTAATTTTATATAAGATAATCAGTAAGCTTATTCTACTTTCTGCCTTCTCTCCTCTTCCTACCATTTACATTCTCTTTTGTCACTTTTATCCTTACATTTGCATTCTAAAACAATTGTTCTAAATACATGAAATTAAGTGTATTTACTGCAGTTGTGTGTGCTGAAATGAAATCTCTGTCTCAGACTTTCTTTCTTTGAGTGTCTACTAGGTTCGGCTCTATTGCTTTCTTGCATCAAATATTACTAGGAATAAGTCTAAATAAATCCTGGTTAACTTTCTAAATAATTTTTTTGTTTTGTTTTCAATGTTTAAACTTTAATAAATGTATTCATTATTAATCTTGTCTTATTCTTAACTATTCTAATTTAATTTTCCCTGGCACAAAACTTCTACTTAAATATTTGGCTTCAAATTCTTTTTTTCAGAAGTTTTGTTTCTAATTGTGTCCTAAAATATATGTCTGTTGTCTTCATTTTCTTCTTTGGGCACTCCAACTAAATATTTGGTGAATCTTATGTAATTTATATCTACCACTTTCTTCATATTATCTTTTTGTTTTTGTTTCTTTTCAGTTTGTTTGAGTTGTCATATGTCTCTAATTTGTGTACTATATTGTGCTTTCTACATTGTTTATCCTCTATTGTACTATAACTAATTAGACTTTACTCTTCTCAGAAAGTCTTTTTCTTATTTCCTTCCTGAATTCTGTCAGTTCTTGTATTTTCTGTTTTCTAGTCATCAACATTTGCTGTCTATTCATCTCTTTCCTGTTTCTACTTTCATTTTGTATCTTTTTTTTTTTTTTTTGCTTCTTTTAATCTAGTGTTTATTTCTGATTCTTCCTCAGATTTTTTTAGAAGAAACTAACCAGAAATTTTAGTTATGTGCTTTGGTTGATGGAAAGCAAACTGAAGCATTGTGCGGTCTTCAGAAAGCTTATCACCTTCACAAAGCTTTCATCAATTTTGCTATTTTTTTGATTGTCAAGCATTCTTTTTGTTTTAAATTTGGGGCATTCGAAAGCTTGGGTTCACCTAACTCTCTATTCTTACATTACTGCAACATTTCCTAGGTGTGAAGAAGTAAATTCTAAATAATAAAAAGTTTTCTTCTTCAGAACAACCTCCTTCACCATTTTAAATTTTACAATTGGCTTTCTAAGAATACTTCTGGTTTCTCCTTTTTTTGTTTTTACTGTAGATAAGAATTGTTGTAATCAAATGATTATTCCATAAACAGTGTAGGAGCATTACTCTGTTACAAATTTAAATGTCTTCACTTTATACATATTAAAGATATACTCAAAAATAGTATTATGGTAGGTCTTCTGACTATAACATATTAACAAGCAGAGAGTAGTTATATTATGTGAATAGTTAGTAACTAGTAGAATTAGAATGTGAGATCAGATAGACTGGTTGTGACATCTTTGCTTTACTTGTCTACACTAGTCTACTCTTTGCTTCACTTATCTCAGTCAGCCCTTACAGATTTTATATTTTAAGTAAAAGCAAAATTGTAAAATAAGGGTAGAATGATAAGAATTACTCAGAACTAACTACACACTTATCTAGATTTTGGCAGAAGAAAAGACAGAAGTAGAAGTAATAAATCCCCCGGAGTAGCTGCTGGATGGAGAGATATACAGAGAGAAAGACACAGAGAGAATTCTGGTCTCAGATGCTGACTAATAGCAATGGAGACATTAATTACACATTTCTCTAATTGTCCTTTGTCAGTAAGCTTGGATAAAAGTGAACAAGATGCTGAGGTTTAAAATGAATTATAGAGATCATTTGAGTATTGGGGGCTTGTTCTTATCGAAGAAAATCATCCAGAATTGGTAAAATAGTCTAAATTCCTAGGATAACTCAAATACTCCGAAAGACTTCATAAAAGAGCATAAAGAAAGAATTCTATCTGACAGCTGAAACTAACCAGAATATATCCAAGACAGATCTTCAAACATCCTCATATCCAACCACACCTCCTTCAGGACAGAGAAAAACAAAAAAAATAAAATATGTTGTCCATATATAAAAGTAACATAATAAAAATGTTTTCCATGCATCAAAAGATAGTTTTATCGCATTATATAGAAAATTAAGGGTCATTGAGTTAGTCATGTTAGATGCAAATAAATTAAAGAAAGTATAAGATATGTATACAAAGTTATTATATGACAGTCAAAAGAGGACATAGCCATAAATTAATAAATGAATGAATGAATGAAGTTTAAGAAGCTATAGAAAAATTTAGACTTTTCCATAAATTCAACATAATGAAGCCAAAATTAATGTCATAAAACAAAACAATGAGATAATATTGAAGGGAAATATGTTATAGCAATGAAAAACAAAGAACAGAATAGATAATAGCTGTTGCTTATTTTTTTAACATGGATGAAATCTACAAATGATTAAAATTCCCTCAGAAGAAACAAAACAAATGGATGAAATGCACTAAGATGATAATGGCTACTGAAAATAGTATTTATTTCAGGAAGATTGATGCATTTAAAGTAGAATATATGACAAATATTAAAGAAAATGCATACATTCAAATTATTATTGAAGAAATATTTTTCAAAAATCAAATAAATACTAAGAAATATTTAAATTGTATTCCAGGTAAAATTAATATTTAGTAATTTGTTTATCAGGGTATTCATTTAGTAAATAACTATGTAGCTTCTTCTTTATGGCACTGGAATAAAATACAGAAGACATGTATGGATGCTAGCCTAATAGAGCTTATACAGTAAAGTATGCTGCTAAAAAACAAGCAAAGAAATAATTTTAAAAACTTATAAATTTTGGTAAGTGTAAGTAAAATATAAGCTTCTGGGATAATAAATGAAGTGATTACAAAGGGCCTTAGAAAGTTTTGAAAGTAAGATTATTAAAAATATAAGATGATTCAAAGATGGGAGAATAATTATTTCCAAGAAAGAAATAAAAGATATAACTGCCCTTTGGCAGGAAAGAAGTTAGCTTTTTTTTTTTTCCCCAGCACTTCAACCTGTAATAAACCACAGTTATTTAATGTATTTATTTCTGTGTAAATATACAGCAAGGTTGAGTCTACCATTTACCAAATAGTGTTTAAGTCTTCTTAACCTATAAGAAGAAATAATAGCAGAGTGCTATCATATTGTTCTCCAAAGCAGTTGTGCCTATTTATTTACATTTTCCTCAGCAAATCTTGGAGTTCCCTTTTTCTCATAACCAGATGAGTGTCTAATGATCTTGTAAGTTTGCATTTTCCACCACTGAGTGTTAAATCCATTAAGATGTTTCCCTCTGAGTTCAGACAATAATGATAAAACCATATTTTTTAAGCAAACTAGAACAGAATTCTGCTTGTGCCTACCCAAGACCTTGAATAAAAAGACCAACTTCTTTAATATCAACTCTAAATACCAAAAGTATATACAACCCCCATGTTCAGGAGTTAAGTTTCAATTCTTTCGAATTCTATGTTTGTTAATCAGACAACAAAAAGATCATATTAGAATTTTTTAACTTTCATCAGATGCTAAGATAAAAGTATTCCAGCAAGCTTTTGCCAATAGTTGATCAATTATGGAGACTCTTTCAATGATTGTATTAGAATCTATCTCTTGCAAGGTTTTGTACATCCATCTCAGGAACTGCCAGAACTGAGGTAAATGAAGGCAGATGTCTTACTGGATTTTTAAAGTGAAGGCCTGGCCCATATAGAAAGATTCTATATCCAAAACTGATAATAAAATGAAAGACTTACTGAATCTTGAGCCATCTTAAAAAAAGGAAAAGTGGTACACCTTCACAATGGCCTGCCAAACACTGAAAGAAAACGTGAGCATGCATCAAATAATTCTTCAGACTGAGAAGTCTAAGACCAAGGCACCAGCAGATTCAGTGCCTGGGGAGAACTCACTTTCTGGTTCACAAATAGCCATTTCTTTGCTGTGTCATCACGCACTAGAAGAGCAAAGACATAACTTTTTAAAAATATATGGAGATCAATGTGGAATAGGAGAAAGCATGATGAAAAAAAGACTGAAAGGATTGAATAGTTAAACCATTAAGTCTCTTTACAAAGAGTTTGCTTTTTCCTATCTGCAACTGAAAATCATCAAATGTTTTAAGCAGCAAGTGTTATAGTTTCTTTCGTTTTTTAAAGTGATCGTAATTTTGTATTGTATGTTCATTAAATTAGAATTGTCTAGAATAGAATTGGGGAGAATAGTTAACATTTGTAGGTAACATTTGTATAGAGCATATGACAATAATACTTTACTTTGATAATGTTAGAACTCATTGAGAAAAGTTAATAATTTTGTTATATTTTAGACACAAGATAGCCAAATATACTGAAGGATTTGAAATGAGTAATGAAGAAAAAGAAGGACCTGAACGTGATATTTGGGTTTTTGGCCCAAGCATCTGGTATCTACACTAAGAAATCAGATTTTACACAGATAAGAAAAATTAAAGCAAGGGCAGTTTTGAGGTGAGGAGATCAAGTGTTTATTTTGTAACATTTAAGGGAAGATTTAAAATTGTTTACCACAGATAATCAAGAAATATCAGATACTATAGTAAGATAACAACAAGAATAGACATTAAACAAATATGATATTATAGGTAGAGGAACATGAAAGGAAACATAAATGACTTAATGTCTTCATCTTTTTTTTTTTGAATTTTGTTTTATTAGTTTTAAGTATACAGTACATTGGTTAGACATTTATATAGTTTATAAAACAATCCTCCTAATTGTTCTTTCTCTCCTCTGGTTCTCCACCTAGCCATTACATTAATACTAACTGCATTCCCTGTTGTGCTCCCCATCCCCGTGACCATCGATCAACTACTAATTTGTGCTTTTTTAATCTTCACCCCATTCTTCCAGCCTACCAACACACCTCCTCCTGGTCATTATCAAATTGTCTTCTATTTTGTGAGTCTGTTTTTGATTAGTTTGTTCTTTTAGTTCCTTAGATTCCGCAAATAAGTTAAATCATAGGTACTTATCTTTCTCTAACTTATTTCACACAGCATAATAACCTCTAGGTCCATCCATGTCATTGTGACTAGTAGGATTTCATTTTTTTAATGTCTGAGTAATATTCCATTGTATATATGAACCATAACTTTTTTATCCAATCTTCTGTTGATGGGCATTTAGATTGCTTCCCTATCTTGGCTATTGTAAATTGTGCTGCCATGAACATAAGGGTGCATATATCTTTACAGATTATTGTTTGGAAGGGCATTAGTAGATAACCATACAAATGATCAATCTAGATTTGAAAGCAGAATCATTGAAAGTTATGATATTACTACATACATATAATAATGTATGTAAGAAAAATTGGGAGTGAAGGAGACTTCAGGAAGTATAAAATGACAGGAAAGAAATGAACGATCTCTAAGTATTTCACCTTCTTTATCAGTGAAACATCACAGGCAAATGACATATTTAGCATAACACACAGTTCTGTGGAATTAGCCAACTTGGCTCAAACTCCAGCTGTACTACTTGTTGGGAATATAAATTTGGCAAAGGCAATAAATTTCTACCTGCCTTACTTTTTTTTTTATCTATGAAATAAGGATAATAGCAATGCCTGACACACAAGGTTGTGGTAAAAAATGAAAGGCATTAAGCTATGCAAGGCACATAGAAAAAGCTCCATCATATGATGAATGTTTGCTGTTCTTACACAATCTAAAGTTGATGAATCAACTTAATTATGCCATATAAGACAGGAAGAAAACAAAATAATAAGTATCTGACTATGAACTTTGTAATCACTGGAAGAAAAAGTAACACACACAGAAAATAAAATAGATTATCTGTATAAAATTATAAGAAATAATGGAAGTATTAAGAATAAATTACAATAAATATAAATAAGTAGAATTCTGTGTCTTTGTCTTATCCCAAGGCACTTCTAAATTAATGAGTGAACCTTGAAAACTCTGCAAAAAAGAGCATTTTAGATTAGTAAAGTCACAGTCTAAATATGTCAGCAAAAGTCATAAAAATATTTAGTGATAAATATAATAATGTTAAATTACTAAGGCATAAATTAATTTTAGTAGTGGCTTTTCAGTTTGTTGGAGGATTTCTTTATTGCCTAAAGAGCAACTCTAAAGTTTATTTTTCTCAAAATAAAATAACTCAATATATATCTTTTAGGGATACCTTATTAATATTTTCTATATTATCTTAATTTTTCTACTTAGTATGTAGAATTAACTTTTGGCAGAAGAAAATTTTAATAAATACTAACATTTTTAAAGAGCAATTTTTTAAAATCAATGAGCTAAAATAAATTATTAAAATATTAAAATAAAAGTAGTAAAAGTAGAATTTATGAATTAAGATATAAATAGAAATTAAAAAATGAAACTGTAAAACTGATTGATATATTCGAGTTTGTTTAATACACAACAAGAATGACAGTTATGTTTCCAGCAGAAACAATGGAAACCAGAAGAAAATACAATGACATATTTTATTTATGAAATAAATTAATAGTCCTTTGACTCTGAAGCAATAAAAAATGACTTCTCTCATCTATATTATATTAAATTTTATGGAAGTAGTAGTCATGTAATTAGAGAAAAAATCAATAACAAAATATTAGAAGAGAAAAGACAAGGATTATTATTTGTAATTGATGTGATTTTATGCTTAAAAAAGAGAAAATTCTTTTGAAAACTATTAGGAGTAATAAAAGTTATATAGTAATCAGGCTGAGAATTAAATTAGTATATAATAGTTTTAAGTTTTTCTCATAAATGTTAAAAGTAAAAAATATATAACGAGAGACTCCATTTAAAATAGCATCATAAACTCTATAATACTTAGAAATAAAATTAACAACAATTTTGAAAAAAAAATTGTTAACAAAATATGACTTTAATTACTACATCCCCAATTATGGATTATTATGAGAACTTGTGTTGTCCAGAATTACCATTCAGACAATATTTTCCTTATGTAGATTATTCACAGCAAAACTTGGAGTATAGGCTATTGATTCCTTGTCCTTCAAGATGTTTCTTAGCCTCCTTCTCCTAAAACTATGAACTGAGTATTCACAAATTATAAATTTTTCTTAAGTTATACTTAATGAAACATAATTAGAAATCCTAACTTGCTACAATAAATGGTATTCGAAAGCCAAATATGAATGGTTTCTGGTATGCTTATCACCATCCTGCTCTCATTCATTAGCAGAGGTAATTAAGAGTTGGTTACAAATAAAAAGTCATTCATTAACAGCTTTACATTATCCTGCTCTCTCTCTCCTCATGAAGTCTAATGTTTAAGTTCTGGCACCTTTGCACATTATTTTGTCTTTGTTAATTAAACTATCTGATAGTCACTTCTCATTTCTCTGGGATGAAAGAAGAGTGAGGCAGACATAATGCAAGAGGGAAGTAATTGAGGCACCGGGGCTCTAGAATATTGCTTGCATCAAAAAAGAAAATGTTAGTGGAGTGTAGTTAACTATTCTGGAGAGGTATAGCATGTGGGGAAACATCTAGTGTACTTATTATTGGTTTTTAAGCAAATGTGCATTCAAACTTACTCTTTATGCATGAATGCTTCTCACTAAGGTATCCAAATAAAATGGCATTTAAATCATTATATTATATAATATAAGAATAATATGTAAGTAATTATGGTCACTAAGAAATGACAAAGAACCTAAATGATGAAGCTTTTGAAAATTTTCAGTTGTGATAAAAATAGACTTTTAATTATTAGGGGAAAAAAATGAAGAATTTTGAAAATACTATTATGGTAAATGTTAAACATTTTAGTCAACTGTCAAAAATATTAAAAAGTAGATTTTAAATAATGGCACCAATTTTCATGCTTAATTTTAGAATTTAAGTATCCGTTCTATTCTGCTAATATAGTAGATGAAATAATGTAGGTAAATTGGTTAACAAATTGCAGATTTAAACCGTTCCATAATAGATTTTGAATGTTATTTTCAGCATTAGTATTTTTTCAGATATAGTCATATATTTTATAATTTAACTTTCTACATTTTAAAAATATATTTTTAAATACATTTTACTTGAAATTTTATTTAGAAACAACATGCTCACTATGGAGTACAAAAATAATCATCATAGTGAGTTCGTTTCTATTTCACATGTTTTTAAAATTTGCACATATTATCAGATTAAGTATGTATAGTGACCATATGTGTTTGTTTTAAGAACTATCGAAGAACACAGTCTCCATTAGAAGACATGTAAAATATTTTACTATGTCTTTCTATGACTCATAAGAATAAGTTTGCTATTTTTATTTTCTTAAAACTTTTTGTCATCTACTTGTTTTAAATTCTTTATTTTCTTACAGGGAATCTTGACCATAATTCTCATGGGAATGTGAGAATAAACTATATTATACGTAATTTAACTTTTCTATTATTCTGTTTAAATTTTCCCAATTTATGTTTCTGAATTTACTCTGTATATTGCTACCTAAATAATAAAAGGATCCTGAGAGAGAAAATGCTAGGGTGAGGGAGAGATTAAATCAGCTTAAAAATGGGCCACTGCTTTCAGAAGAAAGTCAAAAAGTCTCAAAATAATATTCACAATTTTTAGAATCTCTGTTTGAATTTACTTTGCAGACTTTTGAACTACAACATCCAATCTGTCCTTTACTCAATTGAATTGCACTACTGACACTTTTCTCAAAAATAGTGGAGTCGAGAAATGATTTTAATAAAAAAAAGATGTGAGAGTGAAGAGTCAAAAAAAAAAAGGTTCCATAGTAACTATATGTTAAAATGTAGTAGTTCTCATTTTGTAAAACAGCTTAGTCAATTTCAACACATTTTGTGGCCTACATGGAGTTCTCAGGTATTATTTAGTGTAGACTAATGTGTGGACTAGATGGATACTCTGAAAGTCATATTTTTGAGGTTGTTTTTAGAGTTGTCAGATCAAGCAAGGATTACTCCATAGGAAATTAATTTTATGTTAGTTTCTTTCTTTCTACATAAAACATATATGCATTTTTGTTTGGGTTTTAATTTTGATCTGTCTTTTTTACAACTTAAATTTGGCAAGCTTACATGTGATTTCTAGTGGGAATTCAAATGAAATCTATGGAAAACTTTTGAAATGAGTATAGTGAAGTAGGAAGAGTACTAGGATACAGGTAAGAGGTCGAAGACTCAAGTTTTCAAATCTTATCTCTACCATTGACTGACTATTGAGCTTTGAAGAAATCAAGTAAGATTTCTTGGCCACAATTTCCTCAATATTTAAAAATTAGGAGTTAAATTTAAATCTGAATTTCCAAATTCATCTCTATGAATCCACCAAGGCACTGGATTGAATGTACATAAGCATCATGTTAAACGAGGATTCCTAGAATCCTTCCTTTCACTACCAACATTCTGACCGAGTAGTTCTAAAAATATGCACAAGTCTACATTTTTAAGTAAGAGACCTTGGGCATTCAGCAGCAGGTTGTCATCTATGATACTAAGAAATACCTTCTAAAGTTTTGTCTGAAATTGTAAAAAGTAATGTTGAGTGATAAGATTCATGGATCTAAACTTCCCATTCATTTGTCTTATATACTGGGTGTCTCTTAAAATTTTCCCTAACTATAGAAACCGATCATTGAATTCAATGTATCAGACCAGTCTCAGACAAAGAGAAGGAAAAAAAAATTAACTCAGCTATTCAAATAATTATTTAGTCTAAATCACTAATTCCCTTTCATCATATGGATTCCTGATCCAGAATGTTTTGAAAATAACACTAATTTATTGTGGATATATTAGTTTGAACGTTAATCATATAAAGGGTCTTTATCTCAGTTGTGACCAACAAGCAAAACAACAAAGAAGGAGAATGAATGTAAATAAGAACTGAAGAACACATTTTACATAATGCAGTTTTCTGAACATCGAAATGTATGTTAACATTGTTTTCTTGAAGAAAACACATATAAAACCAAGTATTTATTACCCGATCTTAGCACACAAGAGAGACAGTGTTTACTTGTTACTAAACACAGGAAACATTTTTTTTTCATAAATCTATTTGGCATGGAAAAGTAAAAATGACAATTGGATATGAAAGGAACATGTGTACCTAATAGAAAAAAGCCCACAAAGAGAAAAGGCTACAAAGATTAAATTTGGATTTCTATAGTTGAATCAGCAATCTGGAAACAAAGAAGCAAAAAACAATTGACCTAAAGAGCAAAAGGGAAAAAAAGATTCCAGAAAGAGAAGATAGTTTAAGACAGAAATCCTCAAATTTTTTGACACCAAGGACCAGTGCTCCTATGAGAATCTAATACCTGACGATCTGAGGCGGAGCTGAGGAGGTGATGCTAGTGCTGGAGAGTGACTGAAAATATAGATGACACTTTGCTGGCTTGCCTGCTGCTCACCTCCTAATGTGTAGCCTGGTTCCATAGGGACCAGGGGTTGGGACCCTTAGTTTAAGGTTTCTCTGGTATAACATTAAGCATATCAGCATTTGCATCATAGGGGTATCAGAAGGAGAAGAGACAGAGCAAAGGATTGAGAACCTATATGAAGAAATAATGACTGAAAACTTCTCTATGTTTCTTGGTGAAGGAAATAGACATGAATTTAGGAATCAGAGAATCTCAAACAAGATGAACTCAAAGAGGCCCATACCAAAGTTAAAAGCAAATAAAAATTTTTAAAAGTGGCAAAAGAAAGACAACTAGTTATTTATAAGTGAACTCCCATTAGGTTGTTAGCTAATTTCCCAACAGAAGGTTTTCAGTCCAGAAGGGGATTGGCACAAAACGTTCAAAGTGATGAAAAGCAAGGACCTGCAACCAAACTACTTCACCCTGCAAAGCTACTTAAAATTGAGGGAGAAATAAAGAGCTTCTCAGACAAGAAAAAGCTAAAGGAATTCATTACCACCAAGCCAGTATTATAAGAAATGTTAAGGGACTCGTTTAAGAAAAAGAAGGAAAAAAGAAACACATAAATATGAATAATAAAATGTCGATAACTACATACCTATCAATAATTACTTTATAATGTAAATGGATTAAATGATCCAATCAAAACACATAAGACAGCTGAATGAATAAGAGAACAATACCCATTCATATGCTATTTACAAGAGACTCACTTCAGATCAAAGACACACACAAACTGAAAGTACAGGAATAGAAAAATATATTTCATGAAAATGGAATCAAACAAACAAAAAACTGAATTAGTAATACTTATACCAAAATTGACTTTAAAACAATGGTTATATTAAGAAACAAAGAACAATCCATAATGATAAAGAGATCACTCTAATGAGAGGATATAATACTTACTAGCATTATATTTTATAATAGTTTAATATTTTGGAATATTAAATAATTAAATATTTTGGAAGAGTTTTGGGAATTATATCCTCTATTGGGTCCCCACCTAATAAAGGAGCACCTAAATATATGAAGTAAATATTGAATGACATAAAGAGAGAGATCAACAGTAATACAGTCATAGTAGGGAATTTAACACTCCATCGACACCAATGGACAGATCATTCAGACAGGAAATCCACAAGAAAACAGTGCCCTTAAGTGACACACTAAACCAGATGAATTTAATTGATATTTTTAGAGCATCTCACCCCAAAACAGCAGAATATGCATTCTTTTCAAGTGCTCATGGAACATTTTCTAAAATAGACATGTTAAGTCACAACACAAATCTTAATAAATTTAAGATTGAAATCGTATCAAGCATCTTCTCTGATCACAATGGTACAGAACTAGAAATCGATTACAATTAAAAAAATAAAAAACACACAAACATATGGAGATAAATAACATGCTACCAAACAATAAATGAGTTAACGATGAGATCAAGGAAGAAATCAAAAGGTACCTTGAGACAAATGACAATGAAAACACAATGACCCAAAAATCTATGTGATACAATGAAAGCAGTCCTAAGAGAGAAATTCATAACAACATAGACCTAGCTCAAGAAAAGAAAAATCTCAAATCAGCAATCTAACCTAACATTTAAAAGAACTAAGAAAAAAAAAAATAGCAAATAACACCCAAAGTGAGTAGGGGGAAAGAAAAAAATAAAGACAAAAGTGGAAATAAAAGAATCTAAAAAAATACAAAAGATCAATGAAAACAAGAGGTAGATCTTTGAAAAAGTGAACAAAATTGTAAACATTTAACCAGATTCATTAAGAAATAAGAGAGAGTACTCAAATATATAAAATCAGAAATGAAAGGAGGTGACAATTGACACCAGAGAAATACAAAGGATTATAAGAAAATACTATGATCAATTATAGACCAAAAAATTGGACGACCTGGAAAAAATGAATAAATTTCTAGAAACATACAATCTTCCAAGACAGAATCAAGAAGAAACAGAAAATGTGAACAGATCAATTACTACTAATAAAATTGAATCACTGATCAAAAAACTCCAAATAAAAGTCCTGTAGCAGTTGGCTTCACAGATGAATGTTAGCAAATATTCAAAGTAGAATAATGATGCTAACCTCTCTTCTCAAATTATTACAAAATATTAAAGAGATGTGAAGACTCCCAAGCTTATTTTATGAGACTCCCCATTACCCTGATTCCAAAACCAGACAAAGACATTAGAAATAAAATATTATAGGCTGACATCCCTGATGAACGTGGATACAAATATCCTCAACAAAATATTAGCCAACCAAATTCAGCAAGACATTAAAAAGATCATACACCATGATCAAGTTGGGTTTATTCCTGGGATGCAAGTTGGTACAATATCTGCAAATCAATTAATGTGATACACCACATTAACAAATTGGAAGTTAAAAATCATATGATCATATCAATAGATGCAGAAAAAGCATTCAACAAAATTCAGTTTTCGCTTATGATAAAAACTCTCAGCAAAGTGGGAATAGAGAGAACATACCTTAACATAATAAAGACCATATATGACAAACCTACAGCTAACAGCATACTCAATGGGGAAAATCTAAAAGCATTTTCTTTAATATCAGGAATGAGACAAGAATGTCCACTTTCACCACTTTTATTCAACATGATATTGGAAGTCTTAGTCACAGCTGATAGGAAGAAATAAAACGCATCCAAATTGGAAAGGAAGAAGTAAAACTGTCACTTTTTGCAGATGACATGATACTATATATAGTGAACTCTAAAGACTACCAAAAACTATTAGAACTGATAAATGAATTCAGTAATAGCAGGATACAAAATTAATTTTCAGAAATTGGTTAAATTTTTTATAAACCAATAGTGAACTATCAGAAAGAGAAATTAAAAAAAAAAACAACTTTTATTTATGATAGCATCTAAAAAATATCCAGAAATAAATTTAACCAAGAAAGTAAAAGACATTTCTTCAGAAAATTATAAGACATGGAAGAAGATACAAATAAATGAAAGCATATACTGTGCTCATGGATGGGAAGAATTAACATCATTGAAATGTTCATACTACTCAAAGTAATCTATAGATTCAATTCAATCCTTATCAAAATATAAATGGCATTTTTTTCACAGAACTAGAACAAACAATCTTAAAATTTATATGAAATCAGAAAAGACTCGGAATAGCCATGGCAATCTTGAGAAAGTAAAACAAAGGTGGAGGTATGCTGTCTGACATCAAACTATACTACAAGAGTACAGTAATCAAAGCAGCATAGTACTAGCACAAAAACAGAAAAGAGAGCCCAGAAATTAGCCCACACATATGTGGTCAATTAATCTATGACAAAGGAAGCGAGAATATACAACGTGGTAAAGGCAATCTATTAATAAATGTTGCTGAAGAAACTGGACAGTAACATTCAAAAAAAAAAAAAAAAAAAAGACCAATTCCTTACACCATATATCAGAATAAACTCAAAAATGGATCGAAGACTTAGATATAAGACCTGAAATCATAAAACTTCTAGAAGAAAACAGTAAGCTCTCTGACATTGCTCTTAGGAAGGGCGGTAAGCTCTCTGACATTGCTCTTAGGAAGATATTTTTCTGATATATCTCTTTGAGCAAGGGAAACAAATTTACAAATAAACAAATGGAACAATAACAAGCTAAGAATGTTTTGCAGTGCAAAGGAAACCATGAACAGAACAAAA